>NC_143024.1:85149482-85286982 GCF_057628025.1 Oncorhynchus mykiss | reverse complement strand
ATCCGTTTGATCACCAAAGCCCCATATACTACCCACCACTGCGACCTGTATGCTCTTGTTGGCTGGTCTTCACTACATATTCGTCATAAAACCCACTGGCTCCAGGTCATCTATAAGTCTTTGCTGGGCAAATCCCCACCTTATCTCAGCTCACTGGTCACCAAATCAACACCCACCCGTAGCACACGCTCCAGCAGGTATATTTCACTGGTCATCGCCAAAGCCAACACCCCCTTTGGCCGCCTTTCCTTCCAGTTCTCTGCCAATGATTAGAACGAATTGCAAAAATCACTGAAGCTGAAGCTGGAGACATATATCTCCCTTACTAACTTTAAGCATCAGCTGTCAGAGCAGCTTTCTCACTGTACCTGTACACAGCCCATCTGTAAATAGCACACCCAACTACCTCATCCCCATATTGTTATTTACATTTTTTTTTAAGTATATCTTTTTTCCTTTTGCACCTCAGTATCTCTACTTGCACATCATCATCTGCACATCTATCACTCCAGTGTTAGTGCTAAATTGTAATTATTTTGCCTCTATGGCCTATTTATTTCCTTACCTCCTTAATCTTACTACATTTGCACACACTGTACATATATTTTTACATTGTGTTATTGACTGTACGGTTGTTTATCCTGTGTGTAACTCTGTGTTGTTGTTTTTGTCGCATTGCTTTGCTTTGCTTGATCTTGGCCAGGTTGCAGTTGTAAATGAGAACTTGTTCTCAACTGGCCTACCTGGTTAAATAAAGGTGTTCTCAACTGGCCTACCTGGTTAAATAAAGGTGTTCTCAACTGGCCTACCTGGTTAAATAAAGGTGTTCTCAACTGGCCTACCTGGTTAAATAAAGGTGAAACAAATCAAATAAAAACTATAAGTGGCCTGGAACCTCCACCATCATATCCCCCCCCTCTCCCAACCCTTATTAACCCCCCACTATCCTTCCCCAGTCCCCCCCATGCATCTGGGCCAGTCAGACCAGTCAGGCCAGTCAGGCATGGGGTGGGTTGTATAAATGTTATCTCAAGGTCTGCCAGTCTTTTAAAGGCATGCTGCCAAGGCAACATCATGGTTGCCAGCTCTGAATGGGTCTGTGCTGACTCCCATTCTCGCTGCCGTCACACTCGGGTGAGCACGCAGAATGACTCTCTCATTCCACAGCCTTAATGGCCACCCCCAGGCAGCCCTTGGTAGCATTTCACAGAGATGCACTATGGGTAGAGATGAGAGGAGGAGAAAGGCAGAAGGCATGATTTCAGTGGTTTGGATTTATGTTCTGACTGTATGTTACCGTGTGTGTGTGTGTGTGTGTGTGTGTGTGTGTGTGTGTGTGTGTGTGTGTGTGTGTGTGTGTGTGTGTGTGTGTGTGTGTGTGTGTGTGTGTGTGTGTGTGTGTGTGTGAGTGTACGTATGTGAGTGAGTGTGCGTGCGTGCGTGCGTGCGTGTGTGCGTGTGTGAGTATGAGTGTGTGTGTGTGCGTGTGCGTGTGCGTGAGTGTGAGTATGAGTGTGAGTATGAGTATGAGTATGAGTGTGAGTGTGGAACACTCTTCAACAGAATATGATGGGTGGGAGGGGGGTTGGGGTTGGGGGGGGGGGGTTCTTCAAAAACTCCCAAGCAGTTTCTGTGATGCATATGAGAGAAACAGAAAGACAAAAGCCACAGTAGGGGTAGACCCATCATCCAGAAATATAGCTCAATAAACTTTCAAAAACTGAGATGTGTTTAACAGGGGAATCCTTTAAATGTTGTATTGGTTGTATACATCTTCTGTATCCCAGTACACAGCAGTATATGTCCACACAGCTTTTTCCTATAGCTCCTCAGAGTGTGAAAAGGATCTGCGCTGAGCAGGAAGCAGTGCACTGTGATGAAACTGCTGAGGTGTGTGAGTGTGAGTGTGAGTGTGTGCGTGTGTGTGTGTGTGTGTGTGTGTGTGTGTGTGTGTGTGTGTGTGTGTGTGTGTGTGTGTGTGTGTGTGTGAGTGTGAGTATGTGTGTGCGTACGTGTGTGTGTGTGTGTGAGTGTGAGTGTGTGCATGCGTGTGTGTGTGTGTGAATGTGAGTGTGTGTGTGAGTGTGAGTGTGAGTGTGAGTGTGTGCGTGCGTGTGTGTGTGTGTGTGTGTGAGTGTGACTATGAGTGTGAGTGTGTGCGTGCGTGTGCTTCCAGACTTCAGTGGACATTCAGCATGTAGCCCATACCCTATGAAAGTCAGGCCTACTTCCTGGTGCAAGACCCATACTGTTTTTTGAATTTGCTATCAAGATTATATCATCATATTCATGAAAATGGGGTCATTTAAGAGATATGTAAAATTATATTTGTATTTAACTTTACCCAATGCCTTTTATGAAGGTTTTCGATAATGAAAAAATAAACGCAATCGAAAACCTTCATGAAAGGTATCAGCTAGAAAGAAGTAAATTAATCCACGAATGCAATTATAATTTTACATATATCTTAAATGAACATGTTTTCATTAATTTGATAATGTAAGCTTGAATCCCATTCAAAAACAGTATTGGACATGTACCAGGAAGTGCTGGGTTTCAGGCTGGGTTTCTGTACAGCACTTTGTGACATCAGCTGATGTAAATTTGATTGGTTGATTGAAGTAGGCGGGACTTTCATAGGGTGTTATGCCAGCTGGTGGAGGGTCAGTGAACTGAGCTGCTTAGCTAGAGATAATTGTTGGTTAAGAATTATAAGGAACAGACAAGTAAGTAATTCATAGGTTATTGCTGTGTACATTCATACCATTTCACTGTATATTTTCATAATAAATACCAGGTCATTTAAAGTCAAGTGCTACCTTAAGATTACACAATTGTTTTCCAAGTTGGCAGACATGGTCATGGGAACCATTGTGCTTAAAATATGAATTAACTACTTGTAGTATTAATAGTGTTACTAAATTCACAGTACACCACAGTTAAATATATGACTTCATCTAAATGTGCTCCTGTCCATTCCCCTCTCCTTTCTACTCCTTTCTAATTCTGCCATGCTATTTCAGTTTCTCCTGTCTCCCAGTAACATGGACGCCTAGTCAGTACTTCCCCAGCTTGGTGAGACTGGTGGCCATTTTGGCTCATTATTGTCTGAAGGAGGGCCAGCCCTGGCAGTCTGGAACTCGGGAACACACAGCGGTTTGAAGCCACCAGAGGACAAGTCAAATTACATGGTGGTGTTCCCACACCCCTAAGCAAAACTGGTGGCTTCTGTGTGTTTGAGTATAAACTGTATTTGTACGGATACCCTCCAATGTGTTGTCGTTGTTTTCAAAGTGTGTGTAGTGACCCTAATCATTTGTTTCAAGTGTGAATGTCATGATATACACTGTGTACTTATGATCATGTCCAGCATGTGGAGGTGTGTTGTTGCCTTGAATTCTGCAGAGCATTGCGATGGGATGGTGGGTTTATAATGCTCCCTTTTGATTCCAAATACAACTATTTCTACTATTTCCAGCTTACCTATCTTGTTCAGACCCAAGCAGTGAATCAGAATGCTGTATGTTAGGTAACCTTGAGATTCCAGAAAGGCATCAAATGTATTATACTGTAACTATAATGTGGTATATTTCCTTGACCTTGGTTGATGTTATCAACAGTATTTAATGAAAGACCTCTGCACCTTGCAACAGTATAATAACTTGGCCCAAACTCTCCATGCTTTCAGCTCTGTGGAACTGAAGGTCATATGATTGAGGCAGAATTCTTGTCCTCTCAAAATACATATTTTCCTCCATCCCTCTGTTGATGTCTGTTACCTTATCTCTTGTCCCTTTTGCATACCGATATCAAGAAGCCCTCGTCCACGGAACGTCAGACTGAAAGTCAAATTCCTGTCAATTCCATTACTATCTGGCCATTCTGCATTCTGATGCTCATTGTGATGTTTTCTCCTCACACTCGAGTGTTTAAAAGTTCCCTGCTGCCCCCTCCTTTGGTAATTGGATCAGTACAGTGAAAATACTTGTACAAATGTCTCTAGGTAACTCAACTATGTGTTGTGTGTGTAGCACATGGGGATGTGTGAAACCTACTCCTCAACGCGAAGTGTCACCTACTACTTACGCCACTGAATAGCTAGCTTTTTGGATGGCGCTGCCTGAGAAGATGCTTCAGGAGGGTCACCTGTACTGGCAAGGAAGAGGTCCTGGGTGTGAGCTGAATTAGGAGGAAGTGGTACTCACTAAGCAAGCAGCTTGACATCCTTTAAATCAAATCAAATGTTATTGGTCACATACACATGGTTAGCAGGTATTATTGTGAGTGTAGCGAAATGCTTGGTTTCAGAAGTAACACTGTTGGAGAACATGTTTTTACACTTTTAGTTGTATTTATTTAAACTTTATTTAACTAAGCAAGTCAGTTAAGAACAAATTCTTATTTACACACACAGGTCTACCCTGGCCAAACTCTAACCCGGACAATGCTGGCGGGTTGATGTTGTGCTAGAGAAGTGTCATCCACGTCATGGGGTGGTACTGTAGCAGATGTGTTGTGTGCCACACTCAAAAAAGGGTTCCATAAGGGTTCTTTGACTGTCCTCATAGGAGAACACTTTGAATAACCTTTTTTGGTTCCATTTTGGGTTGCATGTAGAACCCCCTTTAGAAAGGGTTCTAACTGGAACCAAAATGGTTCTAAGGTTCTAGATATAACCTTTTTTCCAAGAGTGTAGCGATTGTGTTGGGAGCTGACCAGGGTGAATTTCATCCTGGAGGGTTAGGGGAGTTGATGTGTGTTGGGAGCTGACCAGGATGAATTTCATCCTTGAGGGTTAGGGGAGTTGATGTGTGTTGGGAGCTGACCAGGATGAATTTCATCCTTGAGGGTTAGGGGAGTTGATGTGTGTTGGGAGCTGACCAGGGTGAATTTCATCCTTGAGGGTTAGGGGAGTTGATGTGTGTTGGGAGCTGACCAGGATGAATTTCATCCTTGAGGGTTAGGGGAGTTGATGTGTGTTGGGAGCTGACCAGGGTGAATTTCATCCTTGAGGGTTAGGGGAGTTGATGTGTGTTGGGAGCTGACCAGGGTGAATTTCATCCTTGAGGGTTAGGGGAGTTGGCGAGTGTGTTGGGAGCTGACAAGGGTGAATATCCTCCTGGAGGGTTAGGGGAGTTGACCAGGATTAATTTCTTCCTGGGGGGGTTAGGGGAGTTGGCGAGTGTGTTTGAAGCTACTGTTTGAAGCTAGCAAGTTTGATTGGCTCTGAGGAGTGTATTCTCCTCTCATGAGTGAGCTTCTCTACACTCTCCACTACTCTGCAATCAGCCTCCATTGTTTTTGTGACCTGCAGGTGCTGATAGGCTCTGAGGGGAGCCAGGCATGACGAGTGGCACAGTGCTCACTTAGGGGAAGGAGTTCCAGGAATAGCAAGTTGAAAAATTAAAATTCATGTTTTCAAAAGCGAGTGCAAAAAAATGCTCACACTTCACAATCTAACTCTAACACCTTCTATCCAGCCATGTGCATGTATACTGTTCTGTGTGCCTGGCGTTTTTTATGGTCAGCCTAATCAAGACAATTCTGTCATAACACACTAGTGACCAGATGAGAGGTTGGTGGTGGCTTCTCTATTAAAGCTGCAATATATCACTTTTTGGGGTGACCAGACCAAATTCACATAATGTGTGCTATAGATATGTCATTCTGATTAAAAGTCTAAAAAGTGGTAGATCTGTTCTACATGCGCTATTTCTATGCTTCCCGTACTTAAATGTTTTTTGTTGTTGCTTCTTTTACCTTCAGTTTTGTACACCTGCTTCAAACAGCTGACAATACAATAATTTTGGTTATGGAAAATATATTTTACAGTGGTTTAGATGGTAAAATGATTCCATACACTATACATGCTTGTTTTTTGTCACAAACTGAAATTAGGCGAACTATTTCTGTTGAAAGAAGAGGACCAAGGTGCAGCGTGGTCAGCGTACATATTCCCTTTTATTAGGTGATGGCGCCGACAAAACAATACCAAACAACCGTGACGGTTAAGTGCCATAAACAAAGTTACTTCCCACAAAGACAGGTGGGAAAGGGCTACCTAAGTATGGTTCTCAATCAGAGACAACGATAGACAGCTGTCCCTGATTGAGAACCATACCCGGCCAAAACATAGAAATACAAAATCATAGATAACAAAACATAGAATGCACACACCATGACCAAACCAAATAGAGACATTAAAAGGCTCTCTAAGGTCAGGGCGTGACATATTAGAATTGTACCAACCAGGAAGTGGCGATTTCTGCACGGTTGATCTTTAAATATCTGCATTAAATGAAGGATGTACGGTCAAACGAGATGTAAGAGGGCAGCAGTCTCCTGACAACTGGGTATTTATGTTTGAGGCGAGAAAGAAGATAAAGAGGGAGGGATGAGTGAAAAAAGGAGAGTGAGAAATCAGGTCTTAATGCGCTCAACACACACTAATCCTCTAAGGAAGGCTTTGCATTAGTCCACTGCCAAACACTGATGTGTCCTTCAAAAGAACGACTGAAATATAAAGGGATGAAAACAATAAGAGGGAAATATTCGGAAGGACTAGGAGTGCAGGATGGGAGAGAGCGATAAAAGAAAGGGATATGAAAATTGTCATCAACTTTATTTGAAGTCAGAAAAGGCTGCCATGAGACTAACATCACCTGTCACAACTAGTGAAAGTGCACTGCAGTGTTATGGCAAATAACACAGAAAACAACTTGGGTCTAACTTTTAACTTTTGTCATAAAAGGATTTTGTTGTTAGAAGTTCTGTATGAGCGATGCTATATGATTCATTGGACAGCATCATGTTTCCTTTATGATGGATCCACCCCCCTGTAAAGTGCTAATGTTCTTACCGAGGCTGTTTGCATTAACTGACTGTGTTATCTCTTTGACAGGTTGCTCTGAGAGCAACTTCTGCTCTGCGTAGTGGCTACAGTAGGAGTTCTGGGGATGAAAGAGACCAGATCTGCCTAGATAATACCTCAGCAATGGGACAAGTAGTGCCTGTAACATATTCTTGAAAAATATAAAGCCGATTTGAATAATCTCAACTCTTGTTTTGATTGTGGACTAGTGATCGAACTATTGTGCTGTAAATCAGAATGCTTGACTTCACACATAAAGACTTCCTGCACATCAGATTAGGGCTGCAGAGCCATGACAACTGTGTCACAACAGCAGAGAGAACACGGTGTGTTATATATAGATGTGAGAGGGCCTGGCTGTTGGTTTGTTTGTTTGGAGTTTGGACGTGTGTGTGTGTGTGTGTGTGTGTGTGTGTGTGTGTGCTGTTGTACAGCAGATGAAAAATAATCTGATATGCTGAGAAAAACAGAGTGTGTGTGACTGTGTAATATGCGGTCTGTGAGGTGTGTGACTGCTTCTGTTTGTACAGGATGTGACTGCATTGTTGTTGTTGTATAAGTCAAGTGTTTGTAGTGAGTCTAGGCGTTTGTGCGTACGTGTGTATGTATGTCTTGACTATTGATGTGTATATGTGTGTGTGTGAATAGGTGTTTGTGTGTGTGTGTGTGTTTCGTGTGGCGTGACAGAGCTGCTAATTGCTTAGCGTCTCGCTGGTGGAGCTGTAGCAACCGATGGAGACATTCCTCACTGAGGGCCAGTGCACACACACAGACCTATCCGTCAAGCGCTCTGTCACCATGGCAACAACCTACTTCCCAGCGAGCTGCAGGCCAGCGTAACGAAGCCCTTGTCGGAGGAGTATGAGAATGACAGAGCTCTGCCAGGGGAAGGTGTCGTGGTTATTACCATCCCCACCATGTCTGGTTGTGTTAAAAGGAGTGAGGGGGAAGAGAGAAAGAGACATGAGAGAGAGACGCCAGTAACTGTGAAACAACTAGAAGTGAACTGGAACCATTTCTCCATTATTGTGCCTTGGTATAAGTGTGTTGTGCTTGTGTGTGAGCAAGCCTGTTTGTGTAGATAGAAGTGGACGTGTCCCTGTGTGCGTGTGGTTATGCGTGTGTGTGTAAGTAAGTGTATTCGTGTCTGTGCAAGTGTTTTCAGGAATCAACCTTTTCCCAACTGGTTGTCAGATTGGACTGATTCTGACAGTCCTGACAGTGAGCCCGGAGCCTTATCTGTCAAACACCATGTAACCATTACAGACATTACATCCAGCTTACATCTCACCACCAGCCTGATAATGAGCAAATTACTGAGAGGGATCAGGGGAGAGAGTGTATGACAGATTTGACGTGTGTGCATGTGTGTGTGTGCATATGTGTGTGTGTGTATGCATATGTGTGTGTGTGTGTGCGTGTGTATGTGTGTGTCTAAAAGAGAAAGAAATATGAAAAACGTGCCAAGCTTAGCCGACTATATCCCACAGATGATGTGATGACATAATAAGTAATTTGTGTAAGACATTAAGATCAAAATGTGTTTATCGTATTGAAACACAGAACTGTATTAGCATCTTGCCTTGATGGATATGAAGAGGAGACTGTTTAATTAGATGGGTATGATGAGTGAGCGAGTGATTGTGTGTTAGTGTGTGTGTGTGTGTGTGTGTGTTTGTGTCAGTGTGCATATGTATGCATACAGGTGGGGGCCTTGGTAAGGAACACCATTTTCTAATTCAGAGAGAGTAAGCGGGTAAACGACGGATGAACGGAGGAAGAGACGGTGTGAAGAAAAGAGAGCTAGAGAGAACATTTTGGAGGAAAAAGAGAAGGTGACAGAGTAACCGAGGTGGCGATGACAGGAGGAAAGTCCCTAACATTCTGTGAATTGAGAAGGGGTTATATTTCAAATATGTATTTGATGATTTATTTTTATTTAACCTTTATTTAACAGGGCAAGTCAGTTAAGAACAAATTCTTATTTACAATGACGGCCTACACCGGCCAAACCAGGACGACGCCAAAGAAAATTGATTCTGAGAAAGTGTAAAGGATGCTGGGAAACCCCAGAGGGTTCACATTTCTTGTGTGAAAATTGAGAGCGAGAACAGAATGCAAAGTGCGAATGACGTTGAGAGAAAAAGAAGGGAAAGGGGGAGAGAAGGGGACAGGAGTTGAAGATAAGAGAGAGAAAGTAAAGGGAGAGGGGGGTGGGTACTAATTGGTCTTTGGAGAGAGGTGAGAGAGCTAGCCACACACACAGAGGTGTAGCGGTGTGTTTACAGTCATAGCTAGTTTCCAAAGAGTTCTCGTGGCCTGAAGGTTGGTGTGTTTTCACTCTGTAATGACCGCCAAAGCATTTGGCTCATTCTCTGTCTCTCTGATCTGTGGGAAATATGTGTCTCTAATGTGGTCATACATTTGGCAGGAGGTTAGGAAGTGCAGCTCAGTTGTCCATTTTGTGGACAGTGGGCACCACACATTTGACAACTATAGTTTAAAATACTCTTTGTGGAAAGTAACTATTTTTTTGCGGAACAGATAGTTACATTGGAGGTGACTACAACTATTTGAATACAGATCTGAGAAAGTAACTACTTTAAAAAAAGATTTGAATGCAGATCTAAGGAAGTGACTACTCTTCAGAAACTTTTGGATTTGCTACCTTCAACTAATGGAGCACACACACAATGTCCTATAATATTTCAATCTATCTGAAAGTAGATCATGTTTGATCTACACAAAATGTTTCTATCTGAAAAATCTGGGAATTTCCATTCTCCTGAACAGGCCCCAGGTGTAGATAGATAATCAAGTCAAACCAATCAACCAATGACATTGTGTACAGATAAGTATAAACAGGTTGTGACACTATAGAGGGCTTGTAGTTTCTTCACAGATCACCTACTGTAGCAACCAGACCAGGCGCCATGCTGGAAGACCAGTCAGTCTGTTGGAAGTCCTCCAATCGTCCACATGACTGGCTGTGTTTTGCTACCACCAGAAACTTTGAAGATCACCCAGAAAACGGCGGCAGTGGGAGAACCTATTGAAGTAAGTAAATATATTTAGAAAATGATCGCTACAGGAACTGTGTGTGCAGGCTAACTCAAATGAGCTGCTGATATAATGTATGATGTAGAGAAATTCTGAAAAATAAATGTTAAACAATAAAACAATCTGTTTGGTTTATATTAGTTTTGCTTTCCATTATTTAAACGATTAATGTTTGAATTATTAAGTATTTCGTTCTAGGCTATTAAGTTTAATATCTGACTAAACTAACTGTTCTAGTTTTTGGTTCCTGAGTGCCCCGCCTCAGGCTGACTCATCAGCTGAGATGGTGTCAATTAGAGGTTAGTAACAATCACGCCTACCTTATTGACGGTCTATTCAAGCTGACCAGGTCTCCTCACTCATTTAGCTACTGCTTTCTGCTACTGCTACTGCTACTGCAGCCACCACCTGTTAGGTTCTATGTCCCTGTCGGTGGGGTTGGTATAGCTTACCGCGCTCAGGCCTTCTTGAGTTTGAGAAAAGGGTATTTGAGGGTATTTTGTCCTAAAGCTCATCCAATGTAATTTGAGAATTCAATGGGTTCTGGTAGTCTTTAATAGCTGGTTCTAAGTTTAGTAAATTATCATGTATATTTTTTACTATTTTCTACATCATAGAATAATAGTGAAGACATCAAAACTATGAAATAACACATATGGAATCATGTAGTAACCAATAAAGGTTTTAGAATCTTCAAAGTAGCCACCCTTCACCTTGATGACAGCGTTGCACACTCTTGGCATTCTCGCAACCAGCTTCACCTGGAATGCTTGAACAGTCTTGAAGAGTTCCCACAGATGCTGAGCACTTGTTGGCTGCTTTTGCTTCACTCTGAGGTCCAACTCATCCCAAACCGTCTCAATTGGATTGAGGTTGTCCTGTTGAAAAACATAAGATAGTCCCACTAAGCGCAAACCACATGGGGTGGCGTATCGCTGTAGAATGATGTGGTTATCAGGAATCAAGGTAAGACCCAGATGCAGACTGTCAAAGTAACACTGTTTATTGTAGCAACAGCAAAGTACCCCCACACCATCACACCTCCTCCATGCTTCACGGTGGGAACCACATATGAAGAGATCATCCGTTCACCTACTCTGCGTCTCACAAAGACAAAAAAATCACATTTGGACTCATCAGACCAAAGGACAGATTTCCACCGGTCTAATGTCCATTGCTCGTGTTTCTTGGCCAAGTCTCTTCTTATTATTGGTGTCCTTTAGTAGTGGTTTCTTTGCAGCAATTTTACCATGAAGGCCTGATTCACGCAGGCTCCTCTGAACAGTTGATGTTGAGATGTGTCTGTTACTTGATCTCTGTGAAGCATTCATTTGGGCTGCAATTTCTGAGGCTGGTAACTCTAATGAACTTATCCTCTATATCAGAGGTAACTCTGGGTCATCCTTTCTGATGGCGGTCCTCATGAGAGCCAGTTTCATCATAGCGCAGGATGGTTTTTGCGACTGCACTTGAAAAAAACGTTCAAAGTTCTTGAAATGTTCAGGATTGACTGACTTTTATGTCTTAAAGTAATGATGGGCTGTCATTTCTCTTTGCTTATATGAGCTATTTGGTGTTACTTGGTCTTTTACCAAATAGGACTATCTCCTGAACACCACCCCTACCTTGTCACAACACAGCTGACTGGCTCAAATTAAGTGAGGAAAGAAATTCCAGAAATTCGTTTTTAACAAGGCACACCTGTTAATTGAAATGCATTCCAGACTACCTCATGAAGCTGGTTGAGAGAATGCCAAGAGAGTGAAAAGCTGTCATAAAGGCAAAGGGTGGCTACTTTGAAGAATCTCAAATATTAAATATATTTTGATTTGTTTAACACTTTTTTTGGTTACTACATATTTCCATATGTGTTATTTCATAGTGTTGATGTCTTCACTATTATTCTACAATGTAGAAAATGGTAAAAAATAAAGAAAAACCTTTGAATGAGTAGGTGTCTGTCATAGAAATATTGAAACAAATATTTCTCAGATACCGGAGCTTGTGAATTCAAATAGACTTCATTACAAAAGTAACAAAGCCGAGCAATTCCATGTAAGAACTGATCTCTCCATTCTCAGTACTCTGCTTTTATACAGTTTTACCCTTACATAACATAGTCACTCCACTTCATGTAAATTCTTAATACCTTCTAGCCTTGGCCACCCCAATCCATTTCTATTCTCTGATTGGCTCAGACATTTGGGCATAGATTTTATTGGTGGCGTGACACACAGACATGCACACTCCTACTGCAGGTCTAATGGTGCCTATAACTGATTAGCTAATGTTTCTGTCCAAAGGTCTTCACAAGTTCAGGCCGATGTTGTCTATGTATGATTAACCCATGTGTACGTCCAGTAGCCTTCACAAGTCAGATATGGCCCAGACCAGTCAAGTCTGTGTTGGTCTACCTTGCCTCATCCACATGGATTCTGCTTACATTTTTTTTTCTGTTTTTGCATGTCTAATGGTTAACTTGATGTTGATCCAGCATTGTATATTCACATGGGTTCAGCCTTCATTTTGCTTACACATGTCTAATAATTAACCTTATATTGACTTTACTTTCTACTTCAAAGAAAGCAGTATAGGTACTGTAAAATTACCAGAGGACTGGAGATTCTCCAACATAATCCCCCCTATGGACTGTACCAGTTTTGACTGGTACTCTGAACCAGCTTCATGAATAATGAGGAAGTTGAGGTGACTAAACTGCTTGGAATATCCCTGGATTGTAAACTGTCATTGTTAAAACATGTTGATACAACAGTAGCTAAGATGAGAAGTCTGTCCATAATAAAGCCCTGCTCTGCCTTGTTAAAAACACTATCAACAAGGCAGGTCCCACAGGCCCTAGTTTTGTCACACCTGGACTATTGTTCAGTTGTGTGGTCAGGTGTCAAAAAGAGGGACTTTTACAATTAGCTCAGAACAGGGCAGCCCGGCAGGCCCTTAAATGCAAATGGAAAGCTAACATTAATGATATGCATGTCAATCTCTCATGGCTCAAAGTGGAGGAGAGATACTTCATTCACTACATGTTTTCGTAAGAAGTGTTGACAAGCTGAATGCACCGAACTGTCTGTTTAAAATACTAGCACACAGCTCAGACACCCATGCATATCCCACAAGACATACCACCAGAGGTCTCTTCACAATCTCCAAATCCAGAACAAACTATGAGAGGTGCACAGTATTACATAGAGCCATGACTACATGGAACTCTATTCCACATCAGGTAACTGAATCAGACAAAAAACAAACAAATTAAAGTACACCTTATGGAACAGTGTGGACTGTGAAGAGACACACACACACACACAGTTACAGAAACACGCATACGCACATGGCCGCTATCACACTCTCTCTGCAAACACATACATTGTGGTATTGTTGTATGGGTTATCGAGCATTTTGTGTTGTGGGTTTGTAGTGGTGTACCTTTCTCTTTGTGTCAAAGTGTTTGTGGAGAAGGTCCATGTAGTTGGTGGAATAGCGCTTTAATTCATGTCCGTATCTCTCATCTGAACTATTTATTTGGGCTCCCGAGTGGCACAGCGGTCTAAAGCACTGCATCTCAGTGCAAGAGGCGTCACTACAGTCCCTGGTTTGAATCTGGACTGTACAACATCTGGCCATGATTGGGAGTCCCATAGGACAATTAGCCTAGTGTCATCCAGGTTTGGCCGGGGTAGGCAGTCATTGTAAATAATAATTTGTTCTTAACTAACTTGCCTAGTTAAATGTAAAATATATATATATATATATAGCGCTCGGGAGAGAGGGCCATCAGTTATTGTTTATAGTTATTACTGCAGAGCGCGACTTGGAGTTCACGCTTCAAACCTATTATGTTAATGTTCAATGGTCCATCAAACTGATTTAGATTATAGATTGAATAACTGATAGCTGATTGATTTATTTGCATTATCGTTATCAGGATTATGATGAATGGTTATGATCCTAAATGACTCAATCATACTTCGTATTGGTCCTCCCTAATGGCTCAGTGGACTAAGGCACTGCATCGCAGTCCTTGAGGTGTCACTGCAAACGCGGGTTTGATCCATAACCGGGAGTCCCATAGGGCGGTGCATAATTGGCTCAGCTTTGTCCGGGTTAGGGGAGGGTTTGGCCCAGCTTTGTCCGGGTTAGGGGAGGGTTTGGCCCAGCATCGTCCGGGTTAGGGGAGGGTTTGGCCCAGCATCGTCCGGGTTAGGGGAGGGTTTGGACGGGGGGGCTTTACTTGGCTCATTGCGCTCTAGCGACTTTTGACTCGACCTTTGCCTCTCCCGAGCCCGTTGGGGAGTTGCAGCGATGAGACAATATCGTAATTGGATATCATGAAATTGGGGAGAAAAAGGGGGTAAAATACCAACCAAAACTAAAATAATCATGCTTCATATTGAACTGAATTGCTGCATTAATTTATTATGTTAATGATGAGAATAATTAGTATTATGCTTTGGCTTTTGTGATTATGGATTTGATTGGATACATGTCATTCTGTTTCCTTTGTTATGCAGCACACAAAGAAAATATTCAGTAAATCGATCACTTTGTGGTTGAAGCAATTCCTGCCTCAGTCTCCTCCATTCCTCTCAGTCACCTGACCCGCGACCACCTGTTCACCCTCACTACTGTCAGTCATCCTACCAGTCCTGCTACGCCCACAGATTCCAAGAATCTTTCAGTTTTATTGTTATTCGTCAAGTCAAATGCTGCATGTGCCGCAGAACATGTCTACAGATCCACGTCACTCACTGTAATTAATCAATTTGAGACGGACATCAAATCTTGCCAGCAGTGGTCAGAGATTGGCTCAACCTATTAAGCATGCCTGCTGTTGCCCATGCATCAGGGTTGGGGTAAATTCCGATTCAATCCCGAAACCAAACTCCAATTCTAATTCAAAATGTTCCTCATTGAAAAGCATTGAAAACCCCAACCCTGCCATGTTGACCCCATGCCATGTTAACCCCAACCCTGCCATGTTCTATCTCAAAGCTATCAGACTGCTAAACAGCAATCACTAACTCAGAGAGGCTGCTGCCTACATAGACTAACTAGTCACTTTAAACAATGCCACTTCAATAATGTTTACATATCTTACTCATCTCATATGTACAGTATATACTGTATCTTATACCATCTATTGCATCGTGCCTATGCCGCTCGGCCATTGCTCATCCATATATTTATATGTAGATACTCTTATTCCATCCCTTTGGATTTGTGTGTATTAGGTAGTTGTTGGGGAATTGTTAGATTACTTGTTAGATATTACTGCACTGTCGGAACTAGAAGCACAAGCTACACTCGCATTAACATCTGCTAACCCTATGACTAATAACATTTGATTTGATGTTGACCCCAACCCTGACTACTAGATGGTCATGCATTACTTTTAGATGGCCATGCTACCAAGGACATGATTGGCTGTCATCACAACTATTCAATCAAGGACAACTACAACTTGAGGGTTAGGGGTGAGGTTAATAATGGAGTCACCTCTCAATGCACAGAAGTTTAAAACCCATAGAGAACATTATAAAGAATGTTATAATCCAAGTCAAAATGCTGTTCCTGGTGTCCCTGCCTTCGGCCCATCTTCTAAGAGCCAAACCAGTTGTACCCGGACGGGTGTTGTGTCAACACTGCTTTGTGACATTTTGACTTAATCAGTGGCGACACGCTAAGCAGTGGAAACAGATGGGATAAAATGACTAGGATGACCACGGAGTTAAGATGGCTCCATCGCTATGGAAACGGCTATGCTCCTTTGCGTCGCTAACAGCCCTGATTACAGTGACGGCGAACGACACGTTGGGATGGATCCGAGCAATGACCAGATGTTCAGAGGATGTTTAGAAACCAAAAATGAAGAAGATGATACACTCCCTGACTCCATTATATGATCATAATACTGAACAGAAAATGATGATGATGATGATGACAGCGTTGAGAAAGAGAGCAAGAAGACGAGGACCACAGTAACAGTGCTGACATAATCAGATAATGATAATGATGACATAGAGACAAATTCATTAGGAGATTAAGGAAACCACATTGGCGACACGCTAATCACGCTCTCCTCACCCAAACACTGCTCTACAGTTTCAAAACATCACAGACAGGAAGCTACCGAACTACAGCACCAACGCCATCAGTGAGAGGAAGTGATAAAGCCCACCTGCTAATGAGAGAGGTGATTTCATCTCAAATGGGGGGCATGGAAGAAGGAGAGTGTGTCTTTGATGGTAAGGAGAGTAATTTAAAATGGTGAGGATGAGCACAATCTAAAATAAGGTGAGTAATCTAAAATGAGTAGCGTAATCTAAGATGGTGAGAAGGAAAGTAATCTAAAATGAGTAGAGTAATCTCCAATGGTGAGGAGGAGGAGAGTAATCTAAAATGAGGAGACTAATCTAAGATGGTGAGGAGGAGAGTACTCTCCTCCTCACCATTAATCATTTTAGATTAATCTATTACTCTCCTCATTTTAGATTAATCTATTACTCTCCTCATTTTAGATTAATCTCCAATAGTGAGGAGGAGAGTAATCTAAAATGAGGAGAGTAATCTCCAATGGTGAGGAGAGTAATCTAAAATGAGGAGAGTAATCTAAAATGGTGAGGAGGAGAGGAATCTAAAATGATGAGGAGGAGAGTAATCTAAGATGGTGAGGAGGAGAGTAATCTACGATGGTGAGGAGGAGAGTAATCTACGATGGTGAGGAGGAGAGTAATCTAAAATGGTGAGGAGGAGAGTAATCTACGATGGTGAGGAGGAGAGTAATCTACGATGGTGAGGAGGAGAGTAATCTAAGATTGTGAGGAGGATGAGGAGAGTAATCTAAAATGGTGAGGAGGAGAGTCATCTACGATGATCTAAGTATTCCAATAGGAGGCCAGATGCAGATTCTTAGTATTTAAAGCAGCCGGGCCTGGTAAATTTCTATGTTCAAAGAAACGGCTCAGAGGAGTGTTGAAAGGTGACACATCAGTCAATCACTATAATCCAAGCCCGGGTTCAAAGACAGGGATATGAAGTCTTGATGATTGACACTCTGTACTGTACATATATGGACACTGTACACACTGTACATATGGATGATGATGAGCACCTGGTTCAGAGCTCAGCTACCTCACCTAGGGGTACAGGAGGGGGGAGGAGAAGGTTTCAGGATAGCCTGAGGCAACTTAATATTACTTATATCCTGAAACTGCTTAGGCCATACAGACAATGTACACAGACACGCTCACTCACATACACACCCAACCCTTATTATGTAATTTGAGGTGGGAGAGAATTCACACGGTGACAGCTCATCTGTGACAGTCTGAGTCATATGCTCTGAGGACATCTATGAGTGTTTGTGTCTGTGCGGGGGGGGGGGGGGTATTTTATTTATTTTACTAGGCAAGTCAGTTAAGAACAAATTCTTATTTTCAATGATAGCCTAGGAACAGTGGGTTAACTGTCTGTTCAGGGGCTGAATGACAGATTTGGACCTTGTCAGCTCAGGGATTTGAACTTGCAACCTTCTGGTTACTAGTCCAACGCTCTAACCACTAGGCTACCCTGCCGCCCCGAGTGGTGAAGTCTATGTGTGAGTGTGTGCAACTAATCACGCATTCATTTTCAGTAAATAGATCTGTAAGTGTGTGTATACATGGATGTTTCTGTGTAAAGGTTGTATTAGTGTATTAGTATTAGTGAGTTTTGGTGGTGTTCTGTGATTTTGTGTATGTCAGTATTTTAGTGCAGCACATCCTCTGTTAGTCTAAGCTGCATGGGTCATCTCTGCTGCTACTATTTATTCATCTACAATGTTTTTCCTATAGGTTATTGCTGTACGACAATATATTTATTTTATTTAACCTTTATTTAACTAGGCAAGTCGGTTAAGAACAAATTCTTATTTACAATGACGGCCTACCCCGGCCAAACCCAAATATGCTCTAAGCCAGTATCCAGTATCTAGTACGCCCTCTAGTACGCCCTACGCCCAAATGAAATAAAAGGTATTGCTCTCTCTTTAAGTCTGTTCTCTCTAAATACATGGCCAACTGGCTGGCCAGCTTCTCTCTGTGTAGCTGTGACAGTACATGGCCAACTGGCTGGCCAGCTTCTACATGGCCATCTGGCTGGACAGCTTCTCTCTGTGAGCTGTGACAGTACATGGCCATCTGGTTGGCCAGCTTCTCTCTGTGTAACTGTGACAGTACATGGCCATCTGGCTGGTCAGCTTTTCTCTGTGTAACTGTGACAGTACATGGCCATCTGGCTGGCCAGCTTCTCTCTGTGTAACTGTGACAGTACATGGCCATCTGGCTGGCCAGCTTCTCTCTGTGTAACTGTGACAGTACATGGCCATCTGGCTGGCCAGCTTCTCTCTGTGTAACTGTGACAGTACATGGCCATCTGGCTGGCCAGCTTTTCTCTGTGTAACTGTGACAGTACATGGTCATCTGGCTGGCCAGCTTCTCTCTGTGTAACTGTGACAGTACATGGCCATCTGGCTGGCCAGCTTTTCTCTGTGTAACTGTGACAGTACATGGCCATCTGGCTGGCCAGCTTCTCTCTGTGTAACTGTGACAGTACATGGCCATCTGGCTGGCCAGCTTCTCTCTGTGTAACTGTGACAGTACATGGCCATCTGGCTGGCCAGCTTTTCTCTGTGTAACTGTGACAGTACATGGCCATCTGGCTGGCCAGCTTTTCTCTGTGTAACTGTGACAGTACATGGCCATCTGGCTGGCCAGCTTCTCTCTGTGTAACTGTGACAGTACATGGCCATCTGGCTGGCCAGCTTCTCTCTGTGTAACTGTGACAGTACATGGCCATCTGGCTGGCCAGCTTTTCTCTGTGTAACTGTGACAGTACATGGCCATCTGGCTGGCCAGCTTCTCTCTGTGTAACTGTGACAGTACATGGCCATCTGGCTGGCCAGCTTTTCTCTGTGTAACTGTGACAGTACATGGCCATCTGGCTGGCCAGCTTCTCTCTGTGTAACTGTGACAGTACATGGCCATCTGGCTGGCCAGCTTTTCTCTGTGTAACTGTGACAGTACATGGCCATCTGGCTGGCCAGCTTCTCTCTGTGTAACTGTGACAGTACATGGCCATCTGGCTGGCCAGCTTTTCTCTGTGTAACTGTGACAGTACATGGCCATCTGGCTGGCCAGCTTCTCTCTGTGTAACTGTGACAGTACATGGCCATCTGGCTGGCCAGCTTATCTCTGTGTAACTGTGACAGTACATGGCCATCTGGCTGGCCAGCTTTTCTCTGTGTAACTGTGACAGTACATGGCCATCTGGCTGGCCAGCTTTTCTCTGTGTAACTGTGACAGTACATGGCCATCTGGCTGGCCAGCTTTTCTCTGTGTAACTGTGACAGTACATGGCCATCTGGCTGGCCAGCTTTTCTCTGTGTAACTGTGACAGTACATGGCCATCTGGCTGGCCAGCTTCTCTCTGTGTAACTGTGACAGTACATGGCCATCTGGCTGGCCAGCTTCTCTCTGTGTAACTGTGACAGTACATGGCCATCTGGCTGGCCAGCTTTTCTCTGTGTAACTGTGACAGTACATGGCCATCTGGCTGGCCAGCTTCTCTCTGTGTAACTGTGACAGTACATGGCCATCTGGCTGGCCAGCTTTTCTCTGTGTAACTGTGACAGTACATGGCCATCTGGCTGGCCAGCTTCTCTCTGTGTAACTGTGACAGTACATGGCCATCTGGCTGGCCAGCTTTTCTCTGTGTAACTGTGACAGTACATGGCCATCTGGCTGGCCAGCTTTTCTCTGTGTAACTGTGACAGTACATGGCCATCTGGCTGGCCAGCTTCTCTCTGTGTAACTGTGACAGTACATGGCCATCTGGCTGGCCAGCTTTTCTCTGTGTAACTGTGACAGTACATGGTCATCTGGCTGGCCAGCTTCTCTCTGTGTAACTGTGACAGTACATGGCCATCTGGCTGGCCAGCTTTTCTCTGTGTAACTGTGACAGTACATGGCCATCTGGCTGGCCAGCTTCTCTCTGTGTAACTGTGACAGTACATGGCCATCTGGCTGGCCAGCTTTTCTCTGTGTAACTGTGACAGTACATGGCCATCTGGCTGGCCAGCTTCTCTCTGTGTAACTGTGACAGTACATGGCCATCTGGCTGGCCAGCTTCTCTCTGTGTAACTGTGACAGTACATGGCCATCTGGCTGGCCAGCTTTTCTCTGTGTAACTGTGACAGTACATGGCCATCTGGCTGGCCAGCTTCTCTCTGTGTAACTGTGACAGTACATGGCCATCTGGCTGGCCAGCTTCTCTCTGTGTAACTGTGACAGTACATGGCCATCTGGCTGGCCAGCTTTTCTCTGTGTAGTGATTTATTATTCACGGTAATATGTCTGTGTTCTGTTGTAATTGCAGTGTGCTACAGCAGTGGCTGCGTCTGATGGAGCACAAATGAATAAATAAATTGGGACGTGGAGCCATTTGGACGTTTGACATTTACTGATGAGACAATTAAGTGAGCAGCGCACAAACACACAGGCAGCGGCGCAGGAAAACACACGCCCACAGACAGTTTAAACACACACACACACACACACATAAAAGACGAACACACACAAACCAAAAGTGGAGCTCAAACAAACACACAGGCAGCGGCGCAGGAAAACACACACCCACAGACAGTTTAAACACACACACACACACACACACACACATGAAAGACGAACACACACAAACCAAAAGTGGAGCTCAAACAAACACACACACGATATACTCAGAAAAAAGCGCACATACACGATATACACACAAAAGCACACACACGATACACACACACAAAAGCACACACACGATACACACACAAAGGCGCCAGGTGATGTAGGGGCACCAGGTAAGGTAAGTCTAGGAAAAGTCAGTAAGATACACACACACACACACACAAACACATGCAACAGCCATGCCTCCCTCCATGGGACTACATATAAATGTGACTTTGCTATTAAGCGTCCTAGAGATAATATGTCTTCATCATGTAAGTCTGAATACTGATTTGACAGATTTAGCAGTCAAGCATATTAGGCTCCAAGTTTTTCATGATAGGCTATGAGTTGTCACCACACAAGCAGGCCTATGAGGGAAATATTTAAGTTTCCATTTTCTACATCAAAGTGTATTATTATACACTGAATGTACAAAACATTAAGAACACCTGCTCTTTCCATGACCTAGACCAGTGCTTCCTAACCACAGGGGTACTAGGACCCCTGGGGGGTTCTTGGCCTACCCACTGGGGGTACTTGAGAAGAGTCATGAGACCGTAGGCCTACTGGTAAAATACACTATGACGGGGTACTACGGGCAGAGAAACATTCAGTTGGTAGTACAGTAACTGAAAAAGGTTGGGAACCACTGACGTAGACTGACCAGGTGAATCTAGGTTAAAGCTATGATCCCTTATTGATGTCACTTGTTAAATCCACTTCAATCAGTGTAGGTGAGAAGACAGGTTAGAGAAGGTTTTTTTTAAGCCTTGAGACAATTGAGATGTATTGTGTATGCGTGCCATTCAGATGGTAAATGGACAAGACAAAATATTTAAGCGCCTTTGAACGTGGTATGGTAGTATGGGGCAAGCGTATCAAGTTTGTATCAAGAATTTCAAAGCTGCTGAGTTTTTCACCCTCAACAGTTTCCTGTGTGTATCAAGAATGGTCCACCACCCAAAGGACGTCCAGCCAATTTGACAACTGTGGGAAGCATTGGAGTCAACATGGGCCAGCATCCCTGTGGAACGCTTTGGACACCTTGTAGAGTCCATGCGCTACGAACTGGGCGCAAGGTATTATTCATGTTTAGGAAGGCTTCAAATAAACTCGTGGTTGATCCCAAACACTCAAAGGCGATATATTTCACGCTAGGTTACAACCTCAAAGCAAAAGAGACATCGAGGCTCCGCCCACCACTCTCATGCTGAGGGTGCACGAAAAAGGCTTGCGACAATGTGAGACGACACCGAATGTGCAGCTTTCATGAATCTGATTTCAAACAGCGCTGTGAAACCGGACCACTGCCCGCACAGCTCGGTTAACGGAGGAAAAAACGGACACTAGCCTGCCTTCTAAAACAATGAAGACAGACATATTTCCTAGGTAAGGCTTTAATGGCTCCCCGCAGGATTTGCAGGCAGTTGCTCCTCACGCTTCAGAGCGCGTTGTGCTAACAGCCCCGCGGTAGACTACATTGTAATGACGAGCAGTCAATTGGCAAAATATGTGGCTACAAGAGATTCAGCCAGCGGTCGATTTGGTTTCTAGAATGGACATATAAATTAAACATAATTAAGCAATAATATTCAGTAGCAAATAAATAGCCTGAACGGTTTAGGTTAACGGGTTTATCTTTGCACGGTCAGAATGATGAAAGAACCATAGCCAACTGCACCGTTAAAATAGTTTTTTTTTTATCCTAGGCTATCAACATCATTCATGAGCCTACTACTTGATAGATTTAGGATCCTTTGGATCCCAATTAAAGCATGCAATACCTCGTGCGGCAACATTGTAGCCAAATCACACATTTAACAGCCTACTTTCCTACTTTGTATGGAATCTTTATGTAAATATTTGCCTGTTCATAGCTGTCCAATTATATTACGCCTTCCTGTGTTTGACTCATTTGAGTTTAACACAGTACTGTTAGCTCATGAAATTAGACAATTTCATTTATTTAGACTGCATGTTAAATTAGCAATATAAGGTCATACGTTCCACGCGTGTGTGTGTGTGTGGTGAAACCCTGTCTGTGGCATAAGAAGTACGTTTGATTAAGGAGGACCATGCCTTTCTATAATGTGAGATTGGAGGTGTCCTGTCCTCCATCCAACTAACGTTACTAAAATCAAATCAAATTGTATTTGCCACATACAGATGGTTAGTAGATGTTAGTGCAAGTGTAGCAAAATGCTTGTGCTTCTAGTTCTGACAGTGCAGTAAAATCTAACAATTTAATCTTACAATTCCCCAACAACTACCTAATACACACATCTAAAGGGGTGAATGAGAATATGTACATATAAATATGTGGAGGAGCGATGGCCGAGCGGCATAGGCAAGGTGCAATGGATGGTATAAAATACAGTATATACATGTGATATGAGTAATGTAAAATATGTAAACATTATTAAAGTGCCATTATTTAGAGTGCATTGTATGAAGTGACTAGTGATCCATTTATTAAAGTTGCCAGTGATTGGGTCTCAATGTAGGCAGCAGCCTCTCTATGTTAGTGATTGCTGTTTAACAGTCTGATGGCCTTGAGATAGAAGCTGTTTTTCAGTCTCTCGGTCCCAGCTTTGATGCACCTGTACTGACCTCACCTTCTGGATGGTAGCGGTGTGAACAGGCAGTGGCTCGGGTGGTTGTTGTCCTTGATGATCTTATGGCCTTCCTGTGACATCGGGTGCTGTAGGTGTCATGGAGGGCAGGTAGTTTGCCCCCGGTGATGCGTTGTGCAGACCTCACCACCCTCTGGAGAGCCTTGCGGTTGAGGGCGGGACAGTTGCCATACCAGGCTGTGATACGGCCCGACAGGATGCGCTCGATTGTGCATCTGTAAAAGTTTGTCAGGGTTTTGGGTGACAAGCCAAATTTCTTCAGCCTCCTGAGGTTGAAGAGGTGCTGTTGCAACTAAATGCATGGTTTGTAAATAATTTCTGAGTGTTGGAGTGCCCCTGGCTATCTGTAAATAATTTCTGAGTGTTGGAGTGCCCCCCTGGCTATCTGTAAATAATTTCTGAGTGTTGGAGTGCCCCCCTGGCTATCTGTAAATAATTTATGAGTGTTGGAGTGCCTCTGGCTATCTGTAAATCATTTCTGAGTGTTGGAGTGCCCCCCTGGCTATCTGTAAATCATTTCTGAGTGTTGGAGTGCCCCCCTGGCTATCTGTAAATAATTTCTGAGTGTTGGAGTGCCCCCCTGGCTATCTGTAAATAATTTATGAGTGTTGGAGTGCCTCTGGCTATCTGTAAATCATTTCTGAGTGTTGGAGTGCCCCCCTGGCTATCTGTAAATCATTTCTGAGTGTTGGAGTGCCCCCCTGGCTATCTGTAAATCATTTCTGAGTGTTGGAGTGCCCCCCTGGCTATCTGTAAATCATTTCTGAGTGTTGGAGTGCCCCTGGCTATCTGTAAATCATTTCTGAGTGTTGGAGTGCCCCCCTGGCTATCTGTAAATCATTTCTGAGTGTTGGAGTGCCCCCCTGGCTATCTGTAAATCATTTCTGAGTGTTGGAGTGCCTCCCTGGCTATCTGTAAATTATTTCTGAGTGTTGGAGTGCCCCTGGCTATCTGTAAATCATTTCTGAGTGTTGGAGTGCCCCCCTGGCTATCTGTAAATCATTTCTGAGTGTTGGAGTGCCCCCCTGGCTATCTGTAAATCATTTCTGAGTGTTGGAGTGCCCCCCTGGCTATCTGTAAATCATTTCTGAGTGTTGGAGTGCCCCCCTGGCTATCTGTAAAAAAGAAGAAAAAAAACATTGCCGTCTGTTTTTTGCCGTCTGTCCGGACCATTTAAACCGTAGCATTATTGGCTTTAACAGCTGTTTGAATAAACCCCAACAGTGTTATGGTCCATTGTATTAGACAAATTGAACGAAGTGCCGGTAGTTATGCCATTTTGAGAGAAATTATGAGAAATGAAAAGACACAAGTGCCAAGGACGAAGAGTTTTAGGAATTATCCCCATAAGCTAGCTAACAGTTTTGGTTTGGGAGTGTATGTGGTAGAGGCTTTGAAGTGGTCGGATTCCTTCTTTCTTTGTCTGGGATCTACAGACAGGGCTACGTTTGTTTTAGAACAGCGAGCCATCACCTAACAAATCAAAACCAAGACTCATCTGTCGGAAAAAGAGGTGAGGAATGAAAGAAACATGATTTCTGTGTAATATATTCAGCAGCATACACCTATCTATTTTTGGATCAACCTACAGTCCTTGAACCAACAGCATTTCTAAGGTGATGTGTGATGAATGCAAAAAACAACGAGTAAAATCCCGATACCAAAACAAAGTGTGAGTCACAGTTTCACTCTTTTGAAATGGTGTCCTTCTGCAGCATGGAGAAGGTGAAACCCAGAGGGATTTTACTGATTGTGGTTGCTGAGGGAACTCTGCTACCTTGGTAGTGTGTTCTTTGTAGTGATGGGGCAAAAAAATCATCAATAGTTCTGTGTCACAATGTTATTTTAGACGATACTATATCAATACTTGTTTTTCATGGCTCTCTCTTGTCCCTCTGCTGCAGACATAACAGTGACCGATATGTTTGGAACATCGAAAGGCATTAAAATCTTAGTATCGGATCACAATACATATTTGTAGAATCGTGATACATATAGAATTGCAGTACAAATGTTATCGGCAACTAAGTATCATGGTAATATCGTATCGTGAGGTCCCTGGCAATTCTCAGCCCTAGTTATTTGTGTGCAGCAGGACAGTTTAATGGGTGTGTCTTTGTATTGTTGATGAATGACAACAGGGGTGTGTGTCTGTGTTAAATTATAACACGGGTTGGTATTTATAGGTTGAGTTATAGCAGTGGTGTGTTTGTATTGTTGAGTTATAGCAGTGGTGGGTGTTTGTATTGTTGAGTTATAGCAGTGGTGGGTGTTTGTATTGTTGAGTTATAGCAGTGGTGTGTGTTTGTATTGTTGAGTTATAGCAGTGGTGTGTGTTTGTATTGTTGAGTTATAGCAGTGGTGTGTGTTTGTATTGTTGAGTTATAGCAGCAATGGGTGTTTGTATTGGTGAGTTATAGCAGTGGTGGGTGTTTGTATTGTTGAGTTATAGCAGAGGTGTGTGTTTGTATTGTTGAGTTATAGCAGAGCTGTGTGTTTGTATTGTTGAGTTATAGCAGCAATGGGTGTTTGTATTGGTGAGTTATAGCAGTGGTGCGTGTTTGTATTGTTGAGTTATAGCAGAGGTGTGTGTTTGTATTGTTGAGTTATAGCAGAGGTGTGTGTTTGTATTGTTGAGTTATAGCAGAGGTGTGTGTTTGTATTGTTGAGTTATAGCAGAGGTGTGTGTTTGTATTGTTGAGTTATAGCAGTGGTGGGTGTTTGTATGGTTGAGTTATAGCAGCAATGGGTGTTTGTATTGGTGAGTTATAGCAGTGGTGGGTGTTTGTATTGTTGAGTTATAGCAGAGGTGTGTGTTTGTATTGTTGAGTTATAGCAGAGGTGGGTGTTTGTATTGTTGAGTTATAGCAGCAATGGGTGTTTGTATTGGTGAGTTATAGCAGTGGTGGGTGTTTGTATTGTTGAGTTATAACAGAGGTGTGTGTTTGTATTGTTGAGTTATAGCAGAGCTGTGTGTTTGTATTGTTGAGTTATAGCAGCAATGGGTGTTTGTATTGGTGAGTTATAGCAGTGGTGCGTGTTTGTATTGTTGAGTTATAGCAGAGGTGTGTGTTTGTATTGTTGAGTTATAGCAGTGGTGGGTGTTTGTATGGTTGAGTTATACCAGTGGTGGGTGTTTGTAGGTTGTTGAGTTATAACTAGAGGTCGACCGATTATGATTTTTCAACGCCGAGACCGATTATTGGAGGACCAAAAAAGCCGATACCAATTAATCGGACGTTTTAAAAAAAAATATATTTATTTGTAATAATGACAATTACAACAATACTGAATGAACACTTTAACTTAATATAATACATCAATCAAATCAATTTAGCCTCAAATAAATAATAAATTCAATTTGGTTTAAATAACTCAAAAACAAAGTGTTGGAGAAGAAAGTAAAAGTGCAATATGTGCCATGTAAAAAGGCTAACGTTTAAGTTCCTTGCTCAGAACATGAGAACATATGAAAGCTGGTGGTTCCTTTTAACATGAGTCTTCAATATTCCCAGGTAAGAAGTTTTGGGTTGTAGTTATTATAGGAATTATAGGACTATTTCCCTCTATACCATTTGTATTTCATTAACCTTTGACTATTAGATGTTCTTATAGGCACTTTAGTATTGCCAGTGTAACAGTATAGCTTCCATCCCTCTCCTCGCTCCTCCCTGGGCTCGAACCAGCAACACAATGACAACAGCCACCCTCGAATCAGCGTTACCCATGCAGAGTAAGGGGAACAACTACTAGAAGCCTCAGAGCGAGTGACGTTTGAAACGCTATTAGCGCGCGCTAACTAGCTAGCCATTTCACTTCGGTTACACCAGCCTCATCTCGGGAGTTGATAGGCTTGAAGTCATAAACAGCGCAATGCTTGACGCACAACGAAGAGCTGCCGGCAAAATGCACAAAAGTGCTGTTTGAATGAATGTTTACGCTCCTACTTCTGCTTAGTCAGATGCTTGTACGCTCAGTCAGATTATATGCAACACAGGACACACTAGATAATATCTAGTAATATCATCAACCATGTGTAGTTAACTAGTGATTATGATTGATTGTTTTTTATAAGATAAGTTTAATGCTAGCTAGCAACTTACCTTGGCTTACTGCATTCACGTAACATGCAGTCTCCTTGTGGAGTGCAATGAGAGAGAGGCAGGTTGTTATTGCATTGGACTAGTTAACTGTAAGGTTGCAAGATTGGGTCCCCCGAGCTGACAAGGTGAAAATCTGTCGTTCTGCCCCTGAACGAGGCAGTTAACCCACTGTTCCTAGGCCGTCATTGAAAATAAGAATGTGTTCTTAATTAACTGTTAATTAATGATATAACAAATGCGCATTCGCGAAAAAGCACAATTGTTGTGCAAGTGTACCTAACCGTAAACAACAATGCCTTTCTTAAATCACTACACAAGTATATATTTTTAACCTGCATATGTAGTTAAATGAAATTCATTTTAGCAGGCAATATTAACCAGGGGAAATTGTGTCACTTCTCTTGCGTTCAGGTCAATCAGAGTCAGGGTATATGCAACAGTTTGGTCCACCTGGCTAGTTGCGAAACGGAAGGGTTCCTTATTTTACTGAAAGAATCAACGTTTTGTTTTCGAAATGATAGTTTCCAGATTTGACCATATTAATCACCAAAGGATCGTATTTCTGTGTGTTTTTATTATAATTGAGTATATGATGTGATATTTGATAGAGCAGTCTGACTGAGCGGTGGTAGGCAGCAGCAGGCTCGTAAGCATTCATTGAAACAGCACTTTAATGCGTTTGCCAGCAGCTCTTAGCAATGCTTGAGGCACAGCTCTGTTTATGACTTCAAGCCTATCAACTCCCGAGATTAGGCTGGCAATACTAAAGTGCCTATAAGAACATCCAATAGTCAAAGGTATATGAAATACAAATGGTATAGAGAGAAATAGTCCTATAATTCCTATAATAACTACAACCTAAAACTTCTTACCTGGGAATATTGAAGACTCATGTTAAAAGGAACCACCAGCTTTCATATGTTCTCATGTTCTGAGCAAGGAACTTAAACGTCAGCTTTTTTACATGGCACATATTGCACTTTAACTTTCTTCTCCAACACTTCGTTTGCATTATTTAAACCAAATTGAACATGTTTCATTATTTATTTGAGGCTAAATTGATTTTATTTATGTATTATATTAAGTTAAAATAAAAGTGTTCATTGTTCATTCAGTATTGTTGTAATTGTCATATATATATATATATATATATGACAATTACAACACTACATGGTCCGATTAATCAGTATTGGCCTTTTTTGGTCCTCCAATAATCGGTATCGTAATCGACGTTGAAAAATCATAATCGGTCGACCTCTAGTTATGACTGTTATTACTGTTATGATATTAATGTCATGGTTGTTATTACTGAGATGTAATAACTTATGTTATATCTTATGACTTATATTACTGTTATTCCTGTTAGGATATTACTGTTATTATGGCTATTATGTTACTACTGTTATTATTGTTATTATGTTAGTTATAATGGTTATTATGTTAGTACTGTTAGTATGTCATTATGTTATGACTGTTATTATGGTTATTACTGGATTATGGTCTCTGTCTAAATATCCTCCCCCTGTAGCAATCTCTTACTAAACCATCACATTGTTAGTGAAAAGAAAACGAGGTGAGTTGTTCCCATACTGTACCATGGAAAGAACTTTGAACACCTGGAAAGTGTAATATTAATGATGATCATCTTTATAATGGCAGTGTCTGCATTTGTAGTGCTAAAATACTCTCAAACAGGTACCGTTGTGCTAGTACTGTAATTGGTATTATTTTCACATATTTGTTATTGAATGAATTACACCCTAGATAAGATGTACCATAGGGGACCAGAACCCTCTCCAACAACACACATACACCCCATTCACACATCTGTGATTGTATCACCTTCCATCTGTTCCACAGGATTCACACCTGACCTGTGGCTCAGAACGGGGAGGGCCTGTGTCAGGCCGAAAGCCAGCCAGCCCTCCGCCCACATACACACACACAGTGTCAGTGCTCCACCTGGTTGTTAGATCATAAGGCTTATAACAAACAATCCCCAACAGCACCAAACTGTGTCCCTCTACCTTTGTAACTATGCTTATATTTAGCAGCCACCTGGATGGACCCCCCCCCACACACCCACACACACACACACACACAGCACCAATTTAGTCCTCCACCACCCACCAGTGCACCATGGGAAGGGTAAAGACTTCCTGTAAGTATGAGAGTGGAGGACATTTAATTTAAAATGGAGAGGGAGAGATAAATAAGGAGGGAGAGAGGAAAAGAGAGAGTGACTATTTATATAATGAATATTAATTCGGAGGGCAGAAATAATTAAATATTAAATCATTAGACCTCTCACTAAAGGCTTCAGTCATACAAAAGCTATACCTAAATCCAAACTGATTCTCTAGCAGATTAGTAATGGCCAACCCGATGTTCAAGAATGATCTTTTTCCCTTTATTCAGATTACCTCTCACTTTCCATTATTTGAAAATGAAATAATCTCCAAAATATCGCTATTTTTAAAACAAGCCTTAGAAAGTTGGTTACTATTTCAGTTTCATCCACCAGAAAAGACAGAACAAATATTATAGTAAAACTCAAATATACAAATTGATTAAATAAAAAATAAATATATATATAATTTTTTTTGTGAAAAATGTAAAAAACTGCCATCTTTAAAAAATTATATCATAAATTGGACTGGTGGAGTTGTCACACATGCACCTAACAAAAATATATGGAAATGTCTCCTCTATCCAAAATTACAACCAACTAATTACATCATTTTTGCAAAAATGGATGTGGAAAGTGGAAGGGGGAAGGAACTTGTTTGTCGGTGCTGTATTAAAGACCAAAACTGGTAAAACAAATTTGTCATAAATAACAAAAAGTATACCAGTTTCACTTGAGGTCCAAAAAATGGACGGCTGTGCCATACAGGTTGCAAAATAGTTCACATTCTGTCACGGCTGATTTCCTCCTCTTCGTCTGAAGAGGTGTAGTAGGGATCGGACCAAAATGCAGCGTGGTTAGTGTTCAACATATTTTAATGAAAGACGAAAAACGTGAACACTACACAAAATACAAAATAACAAACGTGGCAATACCCAAACAGTCCTATCTGGTGCAGAGAACACAGAGACAGGAAACAATCACCCACAAAGTACCCACAGAATATGGCTGCCTAAATATGGTTCCCAATCAGAGACAACGATAGACAGCTGCCTCTAATTGAGAACCAATCTAGGCAACCATAGACATACAAAATACCTAGAATGGAGACAGCCCCATAAACATACAAAAAACCCTAGACTTTGTTTTCCTTGTTATTTTGGTTAGGTCAGGGTGTGACATGGGTGATGTATCACCCATCACCCACATACATCACCCATGTCACACCCTGACCTAACCAAAATAACAAGGAAAACAAAGAATACTAAGGTCAGGGTGTGACACGTTATTGACGTTTCATTCAGAACTATCCCTAATCATGGTAGTATCCTCATTAATGTAGAAGAGTTTAGAAACATATTCTATTCTTATTTACAACAAAAGTGACTCCAAAATGACACAATACATTATTTACCATTATTTTCTATTGAGGAAAAAAATATCTGAAACACAACCAAAAACAAACAGTATTAGCCTTGTCAAAATGCACAAAATTGCAGGAAATTAGCTTTAACGATGCACAATGTTTTCTCAGCTCCATGTCAAATCGCAGGAAAGGTTTTTTAAAACCATAACATTTTCTGTCAGCTCCAAGGCAAAATGTGTAGAATTTCAGAAAATGTGCTTTAAAAATGCAAACAATTCTCCACAAGGTCAAGATGGGGGGCCTCTTCAGTCGTTCTGACCGTGCCCATTGCCACGCCCCCTGCCGCACCCACCACCTAAGCCCCTTTTTGATCCAGAGAAAACCCTGGAAGGGAAGAGAACAGAGGACAGACAAGACAAGAGTCCAGGCAGTGCATGGTCTCTTGTGTAATTGCGACCTTCACAGCGCATCCTCTCTCTGATAAATCACACGTCTTTTAATGACAGCCTTTGGGCTGTGGAGACAGACCGCTGAGTGCTCTGAAACGCAGCCTGGCCAGGAACAAGGTCCTGTGAAAGGATCCCAGCTCTACAGCAGCACTACATCTCCCATTCTGGCCCATAAATACAGGGGCTGGCAGCGGTACAGACATTTGAAGAAGTGGACTGAGTCAACTCACAGGGACACTTAAAGGACACTTCACCCTGGCCGCTATACGCCGTTCTCATCATCCTCTGGAGGGCCATTTGGGAGTAATGTCCATAGGAAGGATGACCGTCTGTAAACGCTCTGGGGGACCAGAATATCTCAGGTGACCTCACCCAGGGGAGTGGACTGTCTAGAGGCGATGACAGAGAGAAAAAACATGTTTGTGCAGTAGGAAAATAATGTTATGCCTCCCGAGTGGCGCAGCGGTCTGAGGCACTGCCTCGCAGTGAGGTTTGAAATTATTATATATGTTTTGAATAGAAAATGTTTTCTAATCCTGCAACACCGCAGGACAAGACGTCTAAGAAGTTGTCTTAGCCTGGAAGGCTGGGAAACTCAGCCATCTATTTTGATTGACTACGGCCCGCAATAAATGACCACTAATCACAGGACAAGAGACAGTCAATTACATAAGGGGCTTAGACAGGCTCGGATAACCTCTGATAGCCCCGGAGGTGAAGTGCGTGCACACACACACAGGTGCTAAAACATTATGTTCCAGCGAGAAGTTAACAGGATTTGAGCTGATTACATCACAGGCTTTCACATGTTAGGGTTGGTGGACTATACGAGGGTGTGTGGTTTCACTAAACTACGACCACAGAACACGACCGCTGAACTAGGATGCACATCTCTTCTGACAGCTTGACCTCTCTCTGCCAACTAGGTGCATCTAGAAAAATGAGTTTTTCCTGCTCTAGTTGCATTGCCCAAACGAGTCTTTACATAGACAGTATACCACACTGAAAAACAGATGACTTATAGACACAACAGCTAAACAAACGTCCCTCTAAAGCTCCTATATGACTTCTCAGGGTGTTTATAACCAATTATTACTGTCTACTTACCTCTCCCACGTGTTTCTCATTGGCCCCCATGTCCTCATCCTCCTCCCCTCTCACACACACACACAGACAGAGACAGACAGAGTGAGGGCCCCAGCTGGTCTTGATGACTGCAACCCTCCTCCTTTGAAGGCTGGGCTCATAACCCTCCAATTAAGGACAGATATCTCTGCCTATGTACTTGCTCAAATCTTCAGACAACGTAGCCGATTCTTTCCTTTTCTACTGTGGTGGGGAGGGGAAAGTCATGATAAGGTAGTGTGCTGTACTGTACTGCATCTGCTATGCTGCGCTGAATATCCTAGTATCACACATCTGTCCTTCAGAGGACATCAGCAGATGTCACAAGAGTGTCCTTCTGTAGTTATACCAGGGGGTTGTGGGGTGTGTGTGCAGTTCTTGGTGTGTTTGTAGGTGGTGTGGGGGTTCAGGGGAGAGGTAGCACTGCACACCTGTGGGCTTTACAACACCCCCCCCCAGGGGGAGCGTGGCCCAGCCAGTTCACCCCCATAAATAGCCAGCTACAAAGAGAAAGAGGTGCCAGCCTGCATGCCACTATAATGAGCTAGAACATATGTTCTGGAACACTAATGCAGATGTTCTGTTGTGGAGATCACAGCCCTTCAGGGATTCTACAAACCCTCATAACGTTCTATAATGAATGCATTCATTCTGGCACCATGTGATCAATTAGCAGTTGTAAACATGTATTATTCTTCTCTATGGTGAATGAAGCATGATCTAAGCATGAACAATACAAACACCCACCACTTATAACTCAACAATACAAACACACACCACTTATAACTCAACAATACAAACACCCACCTCTGTTATAACTCAACAATACAAAACACCCACCACTTATAACTCAACAATACAATCACACACCACTTATAACTCAACAATACAAACACCCACCACTGGGTAATATAACAGTGGTGGGTGATTGTATTGTTGAGTTATAACAGTGGTGTGTGTTTGTATTGGTGAGTTATAAGTGGTGGGTGTTTGTATTGTTGTTGAGTTACTGAATAACTGCAAATCCCACATTATAACAGATCCCAAGAGTTTAGATTATCAAAAAAAAGAAAAAAAAGAGAGGCCCTTATTATAACTCAACAATACAAACACCCACCACTGTTATAACTCAACAATACAAACACCCACCACTGTTATAACTCAACAATACAATCACACACCACTGTTATAACTCAACAATACAAACACCCACCTCTGTTATAACTCAACAATACAAACACCCACCTCTGTTATAACTCACCAATACAAACACCCACCACTGCTATAACTCAACAATACAAACACCCACCTCTGTTATAACTCACCAATACAAACACCCACCTCTGTTATAACTCAACAATACAAACACCCACCACTGTTATAACTCAACAATACAAACACCCACCACTGTTATAACTCAACAATACAAACACACACCACTTATAACTCAACAATACAAACACCCACCACTGTTATAACTCAACAATACAAACACCCACCACTGTTATAACTCAACAATACAAACACACACCACTTATAACTCAACAATACAAACACCCACCACTGTTATAACTCAACAATACAATACATACAATACATGTTTGTATTGTTGAGTTATAGCAGAGGTGGGTGTTTGTATTGTTGAGTTATAACAGTGGTGGGTGTTTGTATTGTTGAGTTATAACAGTGGTGGGTGTTTGTATTGTTGAGTTATAACAGTGGTGTGTGTTTGTATTGTTGAGTTATAACAGTGGTGGGTGTTTGTATTGTTGAGTTATAACAGTGGTGGGTGTTTGTATTGTTGAGTTATAACAGTGGTGGGTGTTTGTATTGTTGAGTTATAGCAGTGGTGGGTGTTTGTATTGTTGAGTTATAGCAGTGGTGGGTGTTTGTATTGGTGAGTTATAACAGAGGTGGGTGTTTGTATTGTTGAGTTATAACAGTGGTGGGTGTTTGTATTGTTGAGTTATAACAGTGGTGGGTGTTTGTATTGTTGAGTTATAACAGTGGTGTGTGTTTGTATTGTTGAGTTATAACAGTGGTGGGTGTTTGTATTGTTGAGTTATAGCAGTGGTGGGTGTTTGTATTGTTGAGTTATAGCAGTGGTGGGTGTTTGTATTGGTGAGTTATAACAGAGGTGGGTGTTTGTATTGGAGAGTTATAACAGAGGTGGGTGTTTGTATTGTTGAGTTATAACAGAGGTGGGTGTTTGTATTGTTGAGTTATAGCAGTGGTGGGTGTTTGTATTGTTGAGTTATAACAGAGGTGGGTGTTTGTATTGTTGAGTTATAACAGTGGTGGGTGTTTGTATTGTTGAGTTATAACAGTGGTGGGTGTTTGTATTGTTGAGTTATAACAGTGGTGGGTGTTTGTATTGTTGAGTTATAGCAGTGGTGGGTGTTTGTATTGTTGAGTTATAGCAGTGGTGGGTGTTTGCATTGTTGAGTTATAGCAGTGGTGGGTGTTTGTATTGTTGAGTTATAGCAGTGGTGGGTGTTTGTATTGTTGAGTTATAGCAGTGGTGGGTGTTTGTATTGGTGAGTTATAACAGAGGTGGGTGTTTGTATTGGAGAGTTATAACAGAGGTGGGTGTTTGTCTTGTTGAGTTATAACAGAGGTGGGTGTTTGTATTGTTGAGTTATAGCAGTGGTGGGTGTTTGTATTGGTGAGTTATAACAGAGGTGGGTGTTTGTATTGTTGAGTAATAACAGTGGTGGGTGTTTGTATTGTTGAGTTATAACAGTGGTGGGTGTTTGTATTGTTGAGTTATAACAGTGGTGGGTGTTTGTATTGTTGAGTTATAACAGTGGTGGGTGTTTGTATTGTTGAGTTATAGCAGTGGTGGGTGTTTGTATTGTTGAGTTATAGCAGTGGTGGGTGTTTGTATTGTTGAGTTATAACAGTGGTGGGTGTTTGTATTGTTGAGTTATAGCAGTGGTGGGTGTTTGTATTGTTGAGTTATAGCAGTGGTGGGTGTTTGCATTGTTGAGTTATAGCAGTGGTGGGTGTTTGTATTGTTGAGTTATAGCAGTGGTGGGTGTTTGTATTGTTGAGTTATAGCAGTGGTGGGTGTTTGTATTGGTGAGTTACAACAGAGGTGGGTGTTTGTATTGGAGAGTTATAACAGAGGTGGGTGTTTGTCTTGTTGAGTAATAACAGTGGTGGGTGTTTGTATTGTTGAGTTATAACAGTGGTGGGTGTTTGTATTGTTGAGTTATAGCAGTGGTGGGTGTTTGTATTGTTGAGTTATAGCAGTGGTGGGTGTTTGTATTGTTGAGTTATAACAGTGGTGGGTGTTTGTATTGTTGAGTTATAACAGAGGTGGGTGTTTGTATTGTTGAGTTATAACAGTGGTGGGTGTTTGTATTGTTGAGTTATAGCAGTGGTGGGTGTTTGTATTGTTGAGTTATAACAGTGGTGGGTGTTTGTATTGTTGAGTTATAACAGAGGTGGGTGTTTGTATTGTTGAGTTATAACAGTGGTGGGTGTTTGTATTGTTGAGTTATAGCAGTGGTGGGTGTTTGTATTGTTGAGTTATAACAGTGGTGGGTGTTTGTATTGTTGAGTTATAGCAGTGGTGGGTGTTTGTATTGTTGAGTTATAACAGTGGTGGGTGTTTGTATTGTTGAGTTATAACAGAGGTGGGTGTTTGTATTGTTGAGTTATAACAGTGGTGTGTGATTGTATTGTTGAGTTATAACAGTGGTGGGTGTTTGTATTGTTGAGTTATAACAGTGGTGGGTGTTTGTATTGTTGAGTTATAACAGTGGTGGGTGTTTGTATTGTTGAGTTATAGCAGTGGTGGGTGTTTGTATTGTTGAGTTATAACAGTGGTGGGTGTTTGTATTGTTGAGTTATAACAGTGGTGGGTGTTTGTATTGTTGAGTTATAACAGTGGTGGGTGTTTGTATTGTTGAGTTATAACAGTGGTGGGTGTTTGTATTGTTGAGTTATAACAGTGGTGGGTGTTTGTATTGTTGAGTTATAACAGTGGTGGGTGTTTGTATTGTTGAGTTATAACAGAGGTGGGTGTTTGTATTGTTGAGTTATAACAGTGGTGGGTGTTTGTATTGTTGAGTTATAAGTGGTGTGTGTTTGTATTGTTGAGTTATAACAGTGGTGGGTGTTTGTATTGTTGAGTTATAACAGTGGTGGGTGTTTGTATTGTTGAGTTATAACAGTGGTGGGTGTTTGTATTGTTGAGTTATAACAGTGGTGGGTGTTTGTATTGTTGAGTTATAACAGTGGTGGGTGTTTGTATTGTTGAGTTATAACAGAGGTGGGTGTTTGTATTGTTGAGTTATAACAGTGGTGGGTGTTTGTATTGTTGAGTTATAAGTGGTGTGTGTTTGTATTGTTGAGTTATAACAGTGGTGGGTGTTTGTATTGTTGAGTTATAACAGTGGTGGGTGTTTGTATTGTTGAGTTATAACAGTGGTGGGTGTTTGTATTGGTGAGTTATAACAGAGGTGGGTGTTTGTATTGTTGAGTTATAGCAGTGGTGGGTGTTTGTATTGGTGAGTTATAACAGAGGTGGGTGTTTGTATTGTTGAGTTATAACAGAGGTGGGTGTTTGTATTGTTGAGTTATAACAGAGGTGGGTGTTTGTATTGTTGAGTTATAACAGTGGTGGGTGTTTGTATTGTTGAGTTATAATAAGGGCGTCTCTTTTTTTTCTTTTTTTTGATAATCTAAACTCTTGGGATCTGTTATAATGTGGGATTTGCATTTATTCAGTAACTCAACAACAATACAAACACCCACCACTTATAACTCACCAATACAAACACACACCACTGTTATAACTTAATGTCAATAATACCGTAAGTCACTACATAACAGTAATATCATAACAATACTGACATAATATAACCATTACAGTAATAAATCATAACATAATAACAGTAATAACATCTAACTTTAATAACATAACAGTACTAACACAATACCAGGAATAACATAACCATAACAGTACTAACACAATACCAGGAATAACATAACCATAACAGTACTAACGTAATAACATAACCATAACAGTACTAACACAATACCAGGAATAACATAACCATAACAGTACTAACACAATACCAGGAATAACATAACCATAACAGTACTAACACAATACCAGGAATAACATAACCATAACAGTACTAACACAATACCAGGAATAACATAACCATAACAGTACTAACACAATACCAGGAATAACATAACCATAACAGTACTAACACAATACCAGGAATAACATAACCATAACAGTACTAACACAATACCAGGAATAACATAACCATAACAGTACTAACACAATACCAGGAATAACATAACCATAACAGTACTAACGTAATAACATAACCATAACAGTACTAACACAATACCAGGAATAACATAACCATAACAGTACTAACACAATACCAGGAATAACATAACCATAACAGTACTAACACAATACCAGGAATAACATAACCATAACAGTACTAACGTAATAACATAACCATAACAGTACTAACACAATACCAGGAATAACATAACCATAACAGTACTAACACAATACCAGGAATAACATAACCATAACAGTACTAACACAATACCAGGAATAACATAACAGTACTAACACAATACCAGGAATAACATAACAGTACTAACACAATACCAGGAATAACATAACAGTACTAACACAATACCAGGAATAACATAACAGTACTAACACAATACCAGGAATAACATAACAGTACTAACACAATACCAGGAATAACATAACAGTACTAACACAATACCAGGAATAACATAACAGTACTAACACAATACCAGGAATAACATAACCATAACAGTACTAACACAATACCAGGAATAACATAACCATAACAGTACTAACACAATACCAGGAATAACATAACCATAACAGTACTAACACAATACCAGGAATAACATAACCATAACAGTACTAACACAATACCAGGAATAACATAACCATAACAGTACTAACACAATACCAGGAATAACATAACCATAACAGTACTAACACAATACCAGTAATAACATAACAGTACTAACACAATACCAGGAATAACATAACAGTACTAACACAATACCAGGAATAACATAACAGTACTAACACAATACCAGGAATAACATAACAGTACTAACACAATACCTGGAATAACATAACAGTACTAACACAATACCTGGAATAACATAACAGTACTAACACAATACCAGGAATAACATAACAGTACTAACACAATACCAGGAATAACATAACAGTACTAACACAATACCAGGAATAACATAACCATAACAGTACTAACACAATACCAGGAATAACATAACCATAACAGTACTAACACAATACCAGTAATAGCATAACCATAACAGTACTAACACAATACCAGGAATAACATAACCATAACAGTACTAACACAATACCAGTACTAACACAATACCAGTACTAACACAATACCAGTACTAACACAATACCGGTAATTTCATAACAGTAATATCCTAACATTACTAACATAACCATAACAGTAATTACAAACACAATAACAGTAATAGTACAACAGACCAATAGTAATATTAATAATCTTAACAGTAATAACATCCATAATAACAGTAATAACAATGAGTCGTAATAGAAATAAATAATAAGATAACAGTAATAAGATAATAATCATAATAGCATTAACATAACAGCCACAATAACACTAACATAATAACTATAATGACATTTAACTGTCACTCCCTGACCTTAGTATTCTTTGTTTTCTTCATTGTTTTGGTTAGGTCAGGGAGTGACATGGGTGATGTATGTGTTTTTCTACTGTCTAGGGGTTTTGTAGGTTTATGGGGTCGTTTACTATCTAGGTGTTTATGTATGTCTATGGTTGCCTAGATTGGTTCTCAATTAGAGGCAGCTGTTTATCGTTGTCTCTGATTGGGGACCATATTTAGGCAGCCATCCTCTTTGGGGATTTCGCGGGTTATTGTCTATGTCTAGTTGCCTGTGTCTGCACTAGTGTTATTATAGCTTCACGTTCGGTTTGTTGTTTTGTATAGTTAAGTGTTCTTCGTCTTCATTCAAATATCATGTATTCACATCACGCTGCGTTCTTACGATGAATGTGACATTAACATCATAACTGTACTAAAATATAATTGTAATAATTATAATATAAATAACATAATTACTATAAATACAGTACTAACCATAATAACAATATCATATCAGTACTAACAGTAATATCATGACAGTAATGACATGATAACAGTAATGACACGATAACCATAATAACAGTAAAGACTTGATAACCCTAATGACAGTAAAGACATGATAACCCTAATGACATGATAAACATAATAACTCATTATTAGGCTGTATTATACAGCCTAGTGCACATACAGCCTAGTGCACATACAGCCTAGTGCACAGCACATACAGCCTAGTGCACAGCACATACAGCCTAGTGCACAGCACATACAGTCTAGTACACATACAGCCTAGTGCACAGCACATACAGCTCATTATGTTAGGTCAAATCGCTTTCCTGAAACATCATGAGACCCTACCAGAGATTATGTAACCACATGGATGGGTGTGTGTTTCTGAAAGCAAGAGGCGGCGAGTAAGCGTGCACTGCATTCTCTGTGTGTGATTGGGAGTGTGTGTATGTGCACTAGGCTGTGTGTGTGGCTCCTTGTGGCACCTAGCATGTGGAGCTAAGCTCACACTGCAGGGCACTGAGACCCACAGCTCGTTCCAGCCATCACACTGCCTGCAACTCAAACACAGCACACAGTGCACATACAGCCTAGTGCACATACAGCCTAGTGCACATACAGCCTAGTGCACATACAGCCTAGTGCACATACAGCCTAGTGCACATACAGCCTAGTACACATACAGCCTAGTGCACAGCACATACAGCCTAGTGCACAGCACATACAGCCTAGTACACATACAGCCTAGTGCACAGCACATACAGCCTAGTGCACAGCACATACAGCCTAGTACACATACAGCCTAGTGCACAGCACATATCCCCTAGTACACATACAGCCTAGTGCACATACAGCCTAGTGCACAGCACATACAGCCTAGTACACATACAGCCTAGTGCACAGCACATACAGCCTAGTGCACAGCACATACAGCCTAGTAGACAGCACATGCAGCCTTGTAGACAGCACATACAGCCTTGTAGACAGCACATACAGCCTTGTAGACAGCACATACAGCCTAGTAGACAGCACATACAGCCTTGTAGACAGCACATACAGCCTTGTAGACAGCACATACAGCCTAGTAGACAGCACATACAGCCTAGTAGACAGCACATACAGCCTAGTAGACAGCCCATACAGCCTAGTAGACAGCCCATACAGCCTAGTAGACTGCACATACAGCCTAGTGCACATACAGCCTAGTGTACATACAGCCTAGTGCATATACAGCCTTGTGCACAGCACATACAGCCTAGTGCACAGCACATACAGCCTAGTGCACAGCACATACAGCCTAGTACACATACAGCCTAGTGCACAGCACATACAGCCTAGTGCACAGCACATACAGCCTAGTAGACAGCACATGCAGCCTTGTAGACAGCACATACAGCCTTGTAGACAGCACATACAGCCTTGTAGACAGCACATACAGCCTAGTAGACAGCACATACAGCCTTGTAGACAGCACATACAGCCTTGTAGACAGCACATACAGCCTTGTAGACAGCACATACAGCCTAGTGTACAGCACATACAGCCTAGTACACAGCACATACAGCCTAGTACACATACAGCCTAGTGCACATACAGCCTAGTGTACAGCACATACAGCCTAGTGTACAGCACATACAGCCTAGTGTACAGCACATACAGCCTAGTACACAGCACATACAGCCTAGTGCACAGCACATACAGCCTAGTACACAGCACATACAGCCTAGTACACAGCACATACAGCCTAGTGCACAGCACATACAGCCTAGTACACAGCACATACAGCCTAGTGCACATACAGCCTAGTGCACATACAGCCTAGTACACATACAGTCTAGTACACATACAGCCTAGTGCACATACAGCCTAGTGCACATACAGCCTAGTGCACATACAGCCTAGTACACATACAGTCTAGTACACATACAGCCTAGTGCACATACAGCCTAGTGCACATACAGCCTAGTGCACATACAGTCTAGTACACATACAGTCTAGTACACATACAGTCTAGTACACATACAGCCTAGTACACATACAGTCTAGTGCACATACAGCCTAGTACACATACAGTCTAGTACACATACAGTCTAGTACACATACAGTCTAGTGCACATACAGCCTAGTGCACATACAGTCTAGTACACATACAGTGCCTTCAGAAAGTATTGACTTATTCCACATGTTGTTGTTACAGCCTGAATTTTTTGCTCATCCATCTACACACAATACCCAATAATGATAAAGCGAAATCATGTATTTAGACATTTTTACAAATCTGTTGAAAATAAAATACAGAAATCTAATTTATGTAGTGTATTCGGAAAGTATTCAGACCTCTTCCTTTTCCCCACATTTTGTTAAGTTAAGCTTATTATAATATATATTAAATAGTTTTTCCCCCTCGTCAATCTACACATAATACCCCATAATGACAACGAGAAAAAAAGTTTTTAGAAATGTTTGCACATTTATTAAAACAAAAAAACAGATACCTTATTTACATAAGTATTCAGACCCTTTGCTGTGAGACTCGAAATTGAACTCAGGTGCATCCTGTTACAATTGATCATCCTTGAGCTGTTTCTACAACTTGATTGGATTCCACCTGTGGTAAATTCAATTGATTGTACATTATTTGGTTAGGCACACACCTGTCTATATAAGGTCCCACAGTTGACAGTGCATGTCAGAGCAAAAACCAAGCCATGAGATCGAAGGAATTGTCCGTAGAGATCCAAGAAAAGATTGTGTCGAGGCACGGATCTGGGAAAGGGTACCAAAAAATGGCTGTAGCATTGAAGGTCCCCAAGAACACAGTGGCCTCTTAAAGGGAAGAAGTTTGGAACCACCAAGACGCTTCCTAGAGCTGGCCATCCGACCAAACTGAGCAATCGTGTGAGAAGGACTTGGTCAGGGAGGTGACCAAGAACCCGATGATCACTCTGACAGAGCTCTAGACTTCCTCTGTGGAGATGGAAGAACATTTTAGAAGGATAACCATCTCTGCAGTACTCCACCAATCAGGTGTTTATGGTAGAGTGACCAGACAGAAGCCACTCCTCAGTTAAAGGTACATGACAGCCCACTTGGAGTTTGCCATAGTTTGCCCTGACCTTTAGATATCTCTGTTTTATATATATTTTGGTTAGGTCAGGGTGTGACTAGGGTGGGTACTCTAGCGTTGTATGTCTAGGGTTTTGTATGTCTAGGGTTTTGTATGTCTAGGGTTGTTGTAGGTCTAGGGGTTTTTGTATTTCTATGTTGGCCTGATATGGTTCCCAATCAGAGACAGCAGTTTATCGTTGTCTCTGATTGGGGATCATATTTAGGCAGCCCTGTTTCCCACTTTCTGTTGTGGGATCTTGTCTACAGTTAGGTGCCTGTGTGCACACTAGTAGCTTCACGGTTGGTTGGTTGGTTGGTTGGTTGGTTGTTTTTGTTTTTGGTGAGTTTCAGTTCATTAAAAATATGTGGAACTCTATTCACGCTGCGCCTTAGTCTCCTTCATACGACGAACATGACACACCTAACGGACTCTCAGACCATGAGAAACAAGATTCTCTGGTCTGATGAAACCAAGATTGAACTCTTTGGCTTGAATGCCAAGCGTCAAGGAAACCTGGCACCATCCCTATGGTGAAGAATGGTGGTGGCAGCATCATGCTGTGGGGATGTTTTTCAGTAGCAGGGACTGGGAGACTAGTCAGGATCGAGGGAAAGATGAACGGAGCAGAGAGATCCTTTATGAAAACCTGTTCCAAAGCGCTCAGGACCTCAGACTGGGGTGAAGGTTCACCTTCCAACAGGACAACGACCCTAAGCACACAGCCGAGACAATGCAGGAGTGGCTTCGGGACAAGTTTCTGAATGTCCTTGAGTGGCCCAGCCAGAGCCCGGACTTGAACCCGATCAAACATCTCTGGAGAGACCTGAAAATAGCTGTGCAGCGACACTACCCATCCAACCTGACAGATCTTGAGAGGATCTGCAGAGAAGAATGGGAGAAACTCCCCAAATACAGGTGTGCCAAGCTTGTAGCATCATACCCAAGAAGACTTGATGCTGTAATCACTGCCAAAGGTGCCAAAACAAATGACTGAGTAAAGGGTCTGAAAACTTATGTAAATGTGATATCATTGTAATTTTTTTATACATTTGCAGTAAAATCTTACCTGTTTTTGCTTTGTCATTAAAAAAATACAATTGAATCAATTTTAGAATAAGTCTGTAACGTAACAAAATGTGTAAAATGTCAAGGGGTCTGAATGCAGTAAGTATTCACACCGCTGAGTCAATACATGATAGAATCACATTTGGCAGCAATCACAGCTGTAAATCTTTCTGGGTAAGTCTCTAAGAGCTTTGCACACCTGGTACAATATTTGCCCATTATTATTTTACTAATTCTTCAAGCTCTGTCAAATTGTTTGTTGATCATTACTAGACAGCCATTTTAAAGTCTTGCCATAGATTTTCTAGCAGACTTAAGTCAAAACTGTAACTCTGCCACTCCGGAACATTTACTGTCTTCTAGGTAAGTAATTCCAGTGTAGATTTGGCCTTGTGTTTTAGGTTATTGTCCTACTGAAAGGTGAATCCCGGGTTTTCTTCTCAGATTTTGCCTGTGCTTAGCTTAGTTTCTTTTTTTTTTATCCTGAAACACTCCCTTGTCCTTAATTATTACAAACATAGCCATAACAGGATGCATCCACCACTATGCTTGAAAATAGAGAGTGGTACTCAGTAATGTGTTGTATTGGATTTGCCCCAAACATAACTTTGTACACATTTTTTGCAATATATATATATTTTACTCTTCACTTTGTCAATTAGGTTAGTATTGTGGAGTAACTGCAATGTTGTTGATCCATCCTCAGTTTTCTTCTATCACAGCCATTAAACTCTGTAACTGTTTTAGTCACCATTGGCCTCATGGTGAAATCGCTGAGTGATTTCCTTCCTCTGAGTTAGGAAGGATGCCTGTATCTTTGTGACTGGGTCTATTGATACACCATCCAAAGTGTAATTAAAAGCTTCACCATGCTCAAAGGGATATTCAATGTCTGCTTTTCTTATTCTGTTTACCCATCTACCAATAGGTGCCCTTCATTGTGAGGCATTGGAAAACCTCCCTGGCCTTTGTTGTTGAATCTGTTTGAAATTCACTGCTTGACTGAGGGACCTTAGAGATAATTGTATGTATGGGGTACAGAGATGAGGTAGTCATAAAAAAAATCATGTTAAACCCTATTACGCCACAGAGTGAGCCCATGCAACTTATTATGTGACTTGTTTAGCAAATATTTACTCCTGAACTTATTTAGGCTTGTCATAACCAAGGGGTCGAATACTTATTGACTCAAGACATTTCAGCTTTGAATTTTTTATTCATTTGTAATTTAAAAAACAAAAATAATTCCACTTTGATATTACGGGGTGTTGTGTTAATCAATTTTAAATTCAGGCTCTAACACAACAAAATGTGGAAAAGTTTAAGGGGTATGAATACTTTCTGAAGGCACTATACACACACACACACACACACACAGAGGCTGTTGAAGGCATAAATCTAGGCCTAATCGACTCTCCACAGCCGCTTCGTCCCACAAGACCCAATAATAAAAGGCACTCTGCTGACCTGTTCCTGTCCTAGCTCTAACCCAGCAGGCTCCCCCAGCCTGAACCTTCCCTCAGCTAAAGCTATGTCTCGCTCTCTCTCTCCAGCTCCAACCCCAACAAGCTGAGAGCTGCTTCAACTGGTGATAGGAAAATTTGTTTCAAGGAACTGTTAGGCTATATATTTGACCTGTACAGTGTAGCTCTGCAATGAAGAAAGAGGATACAAACATACATGCTCACATAAAAACACACCTTTTCCCCAGCTTTTCTCTTTGGAATCTAGAAACCAGGGTTTCCCCAACTCGGTCCTGGGGCCCCACCGGGTGCACATTTGTTTTTTTTCTCTAGCACTACACAGCTGATTCAATTAACCAACTCATCAAGCTTTTATTATTTGAATCAACTGTGTAGTGCTAGGGTAACAACCAAAATGTGCACCCAGGGGGGGGGGCCCAGGACCGAGTTGGGGAAACCCTGTGTTATTTTGAGTATTATTTTACCTTTATTAAACTAGGAAAGTCAGTTAAGAACAAATTATTATTTACAATGACGGTCTACCCCCGGCCAAACCCTAACCCGGACAACGCTGGGCTAATTGTGTTCTGCCCTATGGGACTCGCAATCACCGCTGGTTTTGATACAGCCTGGAATCGAACCGGGGTCTGTAGTGACACCTCTAGCACTGAGATGCAGTGCCTTAGACTGCTGCGCCACTCGGGAGCAGAAGAAGACTGCATGACAATGGGAGTGAGCAGGGCAGGATAGGACAGGGCATTGCAGGACAGGGCAGGGCAGGGCATTGCAAGGCAGGGCATTGCAGGACAGCGCATTGCAGGGCAGGACAGGGCAGGGCCAATGGCCTAGATCTCTCCTGATTTCACAGGGCTTTTTTCAGGGACTGGCCTGGCTGTTATTGTCTGCTTCTAAGAGGGGTTCTCTTTCTCACCCCCATATCTTTCCCTCTCTCTCCCTTTTTTTACCCTTCTGACTGAAACATCAGAAATGTCACTCGTTCAGACCGTTGATGAGATGTGGGAGTTCTACTGTTTCAGTTAAGCCCTTCATTAACTCTTCTCCTCTCAGGTTCATATTGTTGTTGTTCAAGTTTATCTTCAGTTTGGACACACACACGCACATGCACACGAGCGCATGCGCACACACACACACACACCTGTACACACAAAGTATCAGGGAAGTAAGGGTGAAGGCAGGAAAGTTATAAGGAAAGGGAGGAAGGAAGGAAGGAGAGGAGAGAAGTGTTTTTATTCTGAAATAATGCTATTGTTGGCCGATGGATTAAGGTTTTGGCTGAGTGTGTGGGACAGATTTACCCTCCAATGTTTAGCTCATAGGAAGAGGAGGAGGAGATATGAACAACAGATTATCCCTCTCTCCAACTGAGATCTGCTGCTCTGCTTCCCTCCATCTCCATCCCTCAGCATCCCTCTCTTCATCTCTCTTTCATCTTGATTTCTCCTCACATCTCTCTCTCTTTCTCTCTATCTTCCTTAGTCTCTCTCTCTTTCTTTCTCTCTCTCTTCCTTAGTCTCTCTTTCTTTCTCCCTCTCTTCCTCCATCTCTCTTTCATCTTGATTTCTCCTCACATCTCTCTCTTCCTTAGTCTCTCTCTCGTTCTCTCTCTCTTCCTTAGTCTCTCTCTCTTTCGTTCTCTCTCTCTTCCTTAGTCTCTCTCTCTCTCTCTTCCTTAGTCTCTCTCTCTTTCTCTCTCTCTCTTCCTTAGTCTCTCTCTCTCTTTCTCTCTCTCTCTCTTCCTTAGTCTCTCTCTTGTTTTGTTGTAATATTTCCCCTAACCCTGCCATCCTAATTGGAGTAAACTAATGGACATCAATACTTAGACTTCTACTTCCAATTTATACATATGCATATTAAGAGGCTCGGTGCATTTGACCTTTTAGTTATCCCTCTTTTTCTTTAGTCCCACCCTCAACCCCTCCCATCTATCCCTGAAAACCCTCCAGTTTTCATTTCTATTTGCCATCTATTTTTCAACTGTGCTGTGATGTTTCACAAAAGTTCTGAACCTTTTATTCTCATAGTTTCTACAGATTGTAAATGAAAGATTTAACATTTTTGCTAAGAGTGTTATTAATCAAATGACTATAACTTTTCAGATCACCCAGCACTGCTATTTGCACAGTTAGTTGTAGGTAAATGTTTAGCTTTTTCAGCCATTCCTGAACGTGTGACTAAAAACAAGCTACTTAGCGAAGGAGAGGCAGAGCGGGAGAGAGAATGAGAGGGAGTGGGCGAGAGCAGGAGATCCATGCACACTTTTTATTTTTTTTCACCTACCGGTTCACTTCACCACTCTACCTTATCCTATCCTCTACTATCTAGGAGTAATCCTATTTTATAACATACTGCTGCTCAATCCAGCCCTAATCCAATGGAACAGTCCTACTTTACTATAACCCTTTACATCACTGTAATCTGATGCAGTCCTATGCTATCCCGTGGCAGCTATAGGCAACTTGATGGCAATAGGAGCAAGCAGGGTTGCCAACTCAGACCACCCTCAAACCTGGGGATTATGGGATTTCTTTAGCATTGTTTACATTTCAGTTATTTTATATTTAATTCAGGAAAATTCCTGAATGTCTCCAGGCCAAACTAGGGGGGTTAGCATAGCAACCTTCTGAGCTGGCATTTCCTTTCACTAGCACTCGAGCTGGGAGATCCAATATGCCCTTTCAGCAAAACAAACTAAAACGCTTGCAGTTTTTAGATACAGTATTGGATATGAGAGTAATATCACCTCTCTGGCCCCTGCAAGTGGAGTAGGGTGAACCTGTAGGTGAAGAGCAGGGAGCGAGTGAAGACGGATGCACTGTTCATGTAGTCTGGCAGGCAGGATATGACCTCATTGATTTATATTCTTCCTGTGCATCTTACCCTTCCTGTGTGACATCTACATTTCTTCCTCTTTCTTTCCTTTCCTCTATCTTTGCCTACTCCCTCTCTCCACCACCCTTTTTTCTCTCTTTCTTTATCCCTCTCACCCTCTCGTCATTTCTCTCTCCTCTTCCTCTAAAGACGATGAATTACGTTTATTCCATTCCATCCTTTGCTCGCTGTGATTTGTTCATTTAAATGTTCTAATATCCGAGCGACTCGGTTGTCTGCTCTGCTGTCATATACTGTGAGAGAATCGATACTCGTAAAAATGCCTTTGGTCTAAGGAAAGTCTAATGTAATATGAACTCTTAATGTGAATGGATTCCAATATTGCATTATAGTTTTAGTACAAGGCTGTGATGGGTCATAGAACACAATTTGGTTTCAATAGCAATCTTATGACAGTGGAACAGCCACTGTGATGACTGGCAAACCTGAGTAGAAATAGTGTTATGTTTTATCTAGCCCTGCTGGCCCGACCTAATAGCACAAATAGAATAGTCCCGAAAGTGCGAATCTGTGAGTTTAATCAAGTACACACGGGGTCAATTCATGTCTTGTCACCCTTATCTAAGTGACAAAAATGCTGAGGCACAGTGCGTTTGGAAAGTATTCAGACCCCTTGACTTTTTCCACATTTTGTTACGTTGCAGTCTTATTTTAAAATGGATGAATAAAAAATGTTCCTCATCAATCTACACACAATACCCCATAATGACATCACAATACCCCATAATGACAAAGCCAAAACCTATACAAAATGTATTCAGACCCTTTGCTATGAGACTCGAAATTGAGCTCAGGTGCATCTTGTTCCAATTGATCATTCTTGAGCTGTTTCTACAACTTGATTGGATTCCACCTGTAGTAAATTCAATTGATTGTACATGATTTGGTTAGGCACACACCTGTCTATATAAGGTCCCACAGTTGACAGTGCATGTCAGAGCAAAAACCAAGTCATTGCCTCCCGAATGGCTCAGCGGTCTAAGGCACTGCGTCGCAGTGTTGCGGCGTCACTACAGCCTGGGGTTTTATCCCATGACCGGGAGTCCCATATGGTGGCGCCCAGCATCGTCCGGGTTAGGGGATGGTTTGGCCCAGCATCGTCCGGGTTAGGGGAGGGTTTGGCCCAGCGTCGTCCGGGTTAGGGGAGGGTTTGGCCCAGCGTCGTCCGGGTTAGGGGAGGGTTTGGCCCAGCGTCATCCGGGTTAGGGCAGGGTTTGGCCCAGCGTCCGCCGGGTTAGGGGAGGGTTTGGCCCAGCGTTCGCCAGGTTAGGGGAGGGTTTGGCCCAGCGTCCGCCGGGTTAGGGGAGGGTTTGGCCCAGCATCGTCCGGGTTAGGGGAGGGTTTGGCCCAGCGTCCGCCGGGTTAGGGGAGGGTTTGGCCCAGCGTCGTCCGGGTTAGGGGAGGGTTTGGCCACAGCGTCCGTCAAAATTGTGTAGAAAAAGTGGGTAAAAAAACCCCATGAGGTTGAAGGACTAAGAGCTCTGAGACAGGATTGTGCAGAAGCACAGATCTGGGGAAGGGCACCAAAACATTTCCGCAGCATTGAAAGTCCCCAAGAACACAGTGGCCTCCATCTTTCTTTATTGGAAGAAGTTTGGAACCACCAAGACTCTTCCTAGAGCTGGCCGCTCAGCCAAACTGAGCAATCGGGGGAGAATGGCCTTGAACGCACACTGACAGAGCTCCAGAGATCCTCTGTGGAGATGGGAGAACCTTACAGAAAGACAACAATCTCTAGAGCACTCCACCAATCAGGCCTTTATGGTAGAGTAGCCAGACGGAAGCCACTCCTCAGTAAAAGGCACATGATAGCCCGCTTGGGGAAAAAAAGTAACCTAAAGGACCCTCAGACCATGAGATACAAGATTCTCTGGTCTGATGAAACCAAAATTGAACTTGAGGCGGTAATCACTACATAAATGTATGCAGTTCTGTCCTTGAGCTGCTCTTGTCTATTACTGTTCTGTATTATGTCATGTGGACCCCGGGAAGAGTAGCTGCTGCTTTTGCAACATCTAATGGGGATCCTAATAAAATACCAAATACCAAAGGTGCTTCAACAAAGTACTGAGTAAAGGGTCTGCATATTTATGTAAATGTGATATTTCAGTTTTTATGTTTAATACATTTGCAAACATTTCTAAAAACCTGTTTTTTGCTTTGTCATTATGGGGTAGTGTGCGTAGATTTGATGAAGGAAAACGTGTATATAGAAGGATGTGTAAAGAGAAAGTGAAAGAGTGTTTCTAGTCAGTTACACAACTAACTGCATTTAGAAGAAATGCATCTTCCACATTTAACCGAATCCCTCTGAGGAGTTGTTGTGTGGGTTAACTGCATTGCTCAAGGGCAGATGAGGTGATTGGGTGCATCTCAGTTCACAGTTGAACAGTTTTGCGGTTTGAATGGAACTGTGAGCTAAATGATTTTCCATACAGACTGTTCACATTTAAATCTCTCCCATCTTGGGTTCTTTCTTGCTGTACTTATTGTCATGATTCTTTACATGACTTTGGTAACATTTTGGTAAAGTCTTATCAACCAGCATCAACTGAGTGGCGCAGTGGTCTAAGTCACTGCATCTCAGTGTTTGAGGCGTCACTACAGACACCCTGGTTCGATTCCAGGCTGTATCAGATCCGGCTGTGATTGTGAGTCCCATAGTGCGGCGCACAATTGGCCCAGCGTCATCCGAGTTTGGCCAGTGTAGGCCGTCATTGTAAATAAGAATTTGTTTTTAACTGACATGCCTAGTAAAATAAAAAAACTGAGAGCCTCGTCCGTCTGTCCTTCTGTTTGACAGATTTGTATGGGTATATTTGTAGTTCTATATCTGTATCTCGGTTGTATAATTGTTTCTCTTTTATTCCATGTTTCATTCCCTTCCTCTCCCACACCATAATCCCCCTTTCTCATCCTAGTTCCTCTTTCTTTCTTTCACACGCTCGCTCTCTCTCTCTCGCGCTCTCTCTCTCTCTCTCTCTCTCGCGCTCTCTCGCGCTCTCTCTCGCTCTCTCTCGCTCTCTCTCGCTCTCTCGCTCTCTCGCTCTCTCTCGCTCTCTCTCGCTCTCTCTCGCTCTCTCTCGCTCTCTCTCTGTATAATTGTTTCTCTTTTATTCCATGTTTCATTCCCTTCCTCTCCCACACCATAATCCCCCTTTCTCATCCTAGTTCCTCTTTCTTTCTTTCACACGCTCGCTCTCTCTCTCTCGCGCTCTCTCTCTCTCTCTCTCTCTCGCGCTCTCTCGCGCTCTCTCGCGCTCTCTCTCGCTCTCTCTCGCTCTCTCTCGCTCTCTCTCGCTCTCTCGCTCTCTCGCTCTCTCTCGCTCTCTCTCGCTCTCTCTCGCTCTCTCTCGCTCTCTCTCGCTCTCTCTCGCTCTCTCTCTCTCTCTCTCTCTCTCTTGCTCACCCTTACATACAATAGTTTCTCATTGTATCTCCCTTTGTTTTTCTAGCCCCCCTCTCCCTCTCTCTCTTTCTATTTCAATATGTGGTTTTGTCTGCCATGTAAAGTAATTACCATGAACCTCCTTGGGGTAAAGGGCCTGCTAACGCTTAGGCGAACAGTCTTAACTCTCTCTTTTTTTACTCAATGAGAGATTTTATAGAGTGTTAAAAAGATGGTGATGAGTGTATAGCCCTATAGGGATTGTGTGAATGGTGAGAATGCTTCTGTAGATCTGAAACAAAGTTGCAGTCCAGAATCCTGAGTGGTGCAGAGGTCTGGCACCATTATAGCCTGTGGTTCGATCCCAGGCTGTTTCACAGCTGGCTGTGACTGGGTTAGGAGAGGGTTTGGCCGGGGGGGATTTCCTTGGCTCATTGCACTCAAGCGACTCCTTGTGGCTGGCCGGGCGCCTGCAAGCTGACCTCGGTCATCAGTTGAGCGGTGTTTCCTCCGATACGTTGGTGCGGCTGGCTTCTGGGTTAAGTGAGCAGTGTGTTAAGAAGCAGCGCGGCTTGGCCGGTCATGTTTCAGAGGACGCATAACTCGACCTTCGCTTCTCCCGAGCCCGTTGGGGAGTTGCAGCAATGAGACGTGATTACCAATTGGATACCACAAAATTGGGGGAGAAAAAAATGCAGTATGGGATCTTATTTAGCACAATAAATTCATAACATATTGTATGAATTAGAGTCTTAACATATTGTAAACAAATAATCTCAACTAAAAACTCCACACATGGAATTTCTGTGCGTCCCTAACAATCACTAAATCAATATCCAAAAACGGCACATTTTTTTCCGCGAACCTCCAAATCATCGTCTCTGTTTTGTGGCACCAATGTGAGGGTGCATGGCAGAGGAAACGGTGTTGCAGTAGTCAGTGGTGGAAAAAGTACTCAATAGTCATACTTGAGTAAAAGTAAATATACCTTAATAGAAAAGTGAAAGTCACCATGTAAAATACTACTTGAGTAAAAGTCTAAAAGTATTTGGTTTTAAATATACTTAAGTATCAAAAGTAAAAGTACAAATTAAATAAAAAATCCTTATATTAAGCAAACCAGACGGCACAATTTTTAAAATCCTTTTTTATTTCACCTTTATATAACCAGGTGGGCTAGTTGAGAACAAGTTCTCATTTACAACTGTGACCTGGCCAAGATAAAGCATAGCAGTGTGAACAGACAACAACACAGAGTTACACATGAAGTAAACAATAAACAAGTCAATAACACAGTAGAAAAAAGAGAGTCTATATACATTGTGTGCAAAAGGCATGAGGAGGTAGGCGAATAATTACAATTTTGCAGATTAACACTGGAGTGATAAATGATCAGATGGTCATGTGCAGGTAGAGATACTGGTGTGCAAAAGAGCAGAAAAGTAAATAAATAAAAACAGTATGGGGATGAGGTAGGTAAATTGGGTGGGCTATTTACCGATGGACTATGTACAGCTGCAGCGATCGGTTAGCTGCTCAGATAGCAGATGTTTAAAGTTGGTGAGGGAAATAAAAATCTCCAACTTCAGGGATTTTTTTAATTCATTCCAGTCACAGGCAGCAGAGAACTGGAAGGAAAGGCGGCCAAATGAGGTGTTGGCTTTAGGGATGATCAGTGAGATACACCTGTTGGAGCGCGTGCTACGGGTGGGTGTTGCCATCGTGACCAGTGAACTGAGATAAGGCGGAGCTTTACCTAGCATGGACTTGTAGATGACCTGGAGCCAGTGGGTCTGGCGACGAATATGTAGCGAGGGCCAGCCAACTAGAGCATACAGGTCGCAGTGGTGGGTGGTATAAGGTGCTTTAGTAACAAAACGGATGGCACTGTGATAAACTGCATTTAGTTTGCTGAGTAGAGTACTGGAAGCTATTTTGTAGATGACATCGCCGAATTCGAGGATCGGTAGGATAGTCAGTTTTACTAGGGTAAGTTTGGCGGCTTGAGTGAAGGAGGCTTTGTTGCGAAATAGAAAGCCGACTCTAGATCTCTAGATTTGATTTTGGATTGGAGATGTTTGATATGAGTCTGGAAGGAGAGTTTACAGTCTAGCCAGACACCTAGGTACTTATAGATGTCCACATATTCTAGGTTGAACCATCTAGGGTGGTGATGCTAGTCGGCGTGCGGGTGCAGGCAGCGAACGGTTGAAAAGCATGCATTTGGTTTTACTAGCGTTTAAGAGCAGTTGGAGGCCACAGAAGGAGTGTTGTATGGCATTGAAGCTCGTTTGGAGGTTAGATAGCACATTGTCCAAGGAAGGGCCAGAAGTATACAGAATGGTGTCGTCTGCGTAGAGGTGGATCAGGGAATTGCCTGCAGCAAGAGCAACACCATTGGTATATACAGAGAAAAGAGTCGGCCCGAGAATTGAACCCTGTGGTACCCCCAGAGACATGCCCTCCGATTTAACACACTGAACTCTGTCTGAAAAGTAGTTGGTGAACCAGGCAAGGCAGTCATTAGAAAAACCGAGGCTACTGAGTCTGCCGATAAGAATATGGTGATTGACAGAGTCGAAAGCCTTGGCCAGGTCGATGAAGACGGCTGCACAGTACTGTCTTTTATCGATGGCGGTTATGATATCGTTTAGTACCTTAAGCGTGGCTGAGGTGCACCCGTGACCGGCTCGGAAACCGGATTGCACAGCGGAGAAGGTATGGTGGGATTCGAGATGGTCAGTGATCTGTTTGTTGACTTGGCTTTCGAAGACCTTAGATAGGCAGGGCAGGATGGATATAGGTCTGTAACAGTTTGGGTCCAGGGTGTCTCCCCCTTTGAAGAGGGGGATGACCGCGGCAGCTTTCCAATCCTTGGGGATCTCAGGCGATATGAAAGAGAGGTTAAACAGGCTAATAATATGGTTGCGAATTTTTTTTTTTTTTTTTTTTACACATAGCCAGGGTAACACACCAACAGTCAGACATAATTTAAAAACAAAGCATTTGTGTTTAGTGAGTCCGCCAGATCAGTGGCAGTAGGGATGACCAAAGTACAGAATTTTCTTTAGGAATGTAGTGAAGTAAAAGTCAAAAACATAAATGGTAAAGTACAGTTTCCCCAAAAAACGACCTAAGTTGTACTTTTTAAAGTATTTTTACTTAAGTTCTTCACACCACTGCAATTAGATGACGTAGTACGAAAAAAACGGGGAACCGAATATTTCTTTTTTTCTACTGTATTATTGACTGAATGTTTTGTTTATTCCATGTGTAACTCTGTGTTGTTGTATGTGTCGAACTGCTATGCTTTATCTTGGCCAGGTCGCAGTTGCAAATGAGAACTTGTTCTCAACTAGCCTACCTGGGTAAATAAAGGTGAAATAAAAATAAACAATGAAATCAACTGGGCTAGCTGATAGGGGCTAGGAGTGGATTTGAAGTTGAGCATCCAACAGCATGCTTCCAGCATGGACTGTTAACAGATAAATATTAAAGGAGAAGGGCTTGATGTTTTGGACAGAACACAATGTACTGTACACCTTCACTTTAGAACACTCAAATAATGTATGAGGAACAAAATGCTTAGCCTGTGCTTTGCCTGTGTGTAGCACCTGTCACACCCTGACCTTAGTTATCTTTGTTTTCTTTATTATTTTAGTTAGGTCAGGGTGTGACGAGGGTGGTTTGTGTATTTTTTGTATTGTCTAGGTTTTTTTGTATGTCATGGGGTTGTTGTATAGCTAGGTGTTTATATGTCTATGGTTGCCTAGATTGGTTCCCAATCAGAGGCAGCTGTTTATCGTTGTCTCTGATTGGGGACCATATTTAGGTAGCCATCTACCACGAGTATTTTGTATGTTATTGTCTGTGTAGTTGCCTGTCAGTACTCGTGTCTCATAGTTTCACGTTTGTTTTGTTGTTTTGTATAGTTTGTTCAGGGTTTATTCTTCATTAAAAGAAGTATGCATTCATATCACGCTGCGCCTTGGTCTTCTCATTATGACGAACGTGACAGTACCATTGATGTGTGTATATATATATATATACAGTAGAAGGAATTATAAACTGAGTGGTTCCAGCTCTGAATGCTGATTGGCTGACAGCCGTGGTATATCAGATTGTATACCACTGGTATGACAAAACATGTATTTTTACTGCTCTAATTACGTTAGTAACCAGTTTATAACAGCAATAAGGCACCTCAGGGGTTTGTGATCCGCGTTGTGTTGTTCGAAAGAACATCCCTTAGCCGTGGTATATTGGCCATATTGCTTAATTATATTCTACTCTCAAATGTTGGTTTGTCTTTAACCCTCTACTACAGAACTCAATCATACATTATACTCTTCAACGCTCTTCGTCTTTCTTCCTCTCCTTCCTTCCTGTCTGCTTGAAGTCAGTGTTTTTAATGAGAAACCCAAATCTCCTGAGACTTAATTATTCTCTTTTCACTCATTTACAAACCACCACACATCTCTCTTCCGCTTCCCACTTAGCGTGGGATACACAGACTCACGGCTGAGGGAGGGTTGGTACTCATAGAGAAGATGCCGTAATCCATGTTAAACTTTTTGAAATGTTTTCCTCATACAGTATTTGGGACCAAGTTCAAGCAAACGACAACCCTTTATATATTGATGCTTATATACAGAAAAGATGCTTCAGAAATCATTCATACACATAATATATAGCATACATCATACTATATAAAGGCTGGCAAAATGATTATTTGATGATTATACAATATTTGGTAAAGACCACATTTATGGACCTTTTATATCGCCCTTGATGACTTTGCTCATAAATTGTCACATAAATTGTGATACATCTATGTAGGGCACATGAATGCCCTATTAAGCATTTGTACCTTGGTTTGTTTGAAGTGTGACCCAATTTGGTCAATTATTTCCCCCCTTTCTCATTCTCCACATACGGTAAAAAACAGTTATTTGTGTTTGACAACGGTGATTGAAGTGTGTGCTTTGCATGTCGGTGGAAGTTCCAACGGAATAATTTACAGCGATGTAATTTACAGTTTCCCATCATTGTGTTTGCCTGCTAGAGCAGTAGCAGCATGATCTTCCACACAACACGGCTGCCGATAGTAACAGATTCTGGCTAATCATTGAGCCTTCCAAAAATAATTGTATTTCTAGAGCAGAGACAGAGTTCTACTCCTTAGGTTCTACTCCGTATGTGTGAAGTTGACCTGACTGCTAGGGTCAGTCAATCAGTTCACTGCAGTGATGTGCTGCAGCAGTATTGGCAGGCCAGACAGTGACGTGTGGAGTTGTAGCAGTTAGGTTGATGGAACACCATGGTGGCTTCATAACACCCAGCAGGGTACAAGCCCTAGGGTTCTGGCCCGCTCTGGGGTGAGGATGGGGCAATGAGGCGGGGTGGTACAGCAGAAGTGGAAGTTGTGTGTGTGACCATGCTTGAGTGGGTTTAGCAGGAGAATGTGTCCTTGTAAATACACTAAATTAGTATATTTGAGTTAATTCGGCTATTTCAGCCACACCCGTTGCTGACAGCTGTATAAAATCAAACACACAGCCATGCGATCTCCATAGACAAACATTGACAGTAGAATGGCTCGTCCTGAAGACCTCAGTGACTTTCAACCTGGCACCGTCATAGGATGCCACCTTTCCAACAAGTCAGTTCGTCAAATTTCTGCCCAGCTAGAGCTGTCCCGGTCAACTGTAAGTGCTGTTATTGTGAAGTGGAAACAACAACAGCTCCTGGTAGGCCACACAAGCTCATAGAACTGGGTGCTGAAGCGTGTAGCGTGTAAAAATCTGAATGCCAAGCGTCGGCTGTAGTGGTGTAAAACTCGCCGCCATTGGAATCTGGAGCAGTGGAAACGTGTTCTCTGGAGTGATGAATCACCATATTGCAGTCCGAAGGACAAATTTGGGATTGGCAGATGCAAGGAAAACGGTACCTGTCCGAATGCATAAAGTTTGGTGGAGGAGGAAAAACTTGACTGGCTTGCACAGAGCCCTGACCTCAACTCCATCGAACACCTTTGGGATGACTTGGAACGCCGACTGCGAGCCAGGCCTAATCGCCCAACATCAGCGTCCTTGTCTCATCGCGCACTAGCGCCTCTTGTGGCGGGCCGGGCGCAGTGTACGCTAACCAGGTCGCCTGGTTTCCGGGTAGGAGGCGCACTGTGTTAAGAAGCAGTGCGGCTTGGTTGGGTTGTGTTTCGGAGGACGCATGACTTTCGACCTTCGTCTCTCCCGAGCCCGTACGGAAATTGTAGCGATGAGACAAGATAGTAATTACTAACAATTGGATACCACGATATTGGGGAGAAAAGGGGGTAAAAAAAATAAAAGTTTGGACACACCTACTCATTCCAGGATCATTTGTAGTATTTTCTGCATTGTAAAATAATAGTGAAGACCTCAAAACTATGAAATAACACATATGGAATCATGTAGTAACCAAAAAAGTGTTAAACAAATTAAAATATATTTTAGATTTGAGATTCTTCAAATAACCACCCTTTGTCTTGACAGCTTTGCATAATCGTTATTTAACTAATTATGTAACTTCTGAAGGTAATTGGTTGCACCAGATCTTATTGATGGGCTTCAAAGCAAAGGGGGTGAATACATATGCACGCTCCACTTTTCCGTTTTTATTTTTTTAAATTATTTTAAATTAATCATTTCACTTCACCAATTTGGACAATTCGTATGTCCATTACATTCAAAATCCATTTAAATTACAGGTTGTAATGAAACAAAATAGGAAAAACTGTATGAGAGAGAGAGAACACTGATTCACAAAATACAAGGAAATAAAAAAAAGTGTGTACACACTACATGACCAAAAGTGTGTGGACATCGGCTCGTCGAACATCTCATTCCAAAATCCTAGGCATTAATATGGAGTTGGTCCTCCCCTTTGCTGCTATAAGAGCCTCCACTCTTTTTTTGTTCCTTGTATTTCATATTCCACGGTGTGTGTACCTTTTCCTCTCTGTCCTCCCTTGGGCCCCACCCTACCTCCTGACTCAGTGTAGCCCAGGGTCAGCGTTTTCTTCTTGGCTTCTCTGTGTGGCCTGGTGTGGGAGGTCTGGACAACCACAGGGGCTCCCCAGAGATCGCTACTTCCCAGTTTGGAGCTCCTTCCCTGGGCTTGGCCACTACAGGGTCAGCCCTCAGGGCCAGATGAACCATAATTAGGGGAGATACCTCTCAGGATTAGTTCTTTCCTGCCCTCTCATAGTTTCCCTGTCTCCAGAGATGTGTTCCAACAATACAGGCCCAAAACATATTAGAAAGGGCTGTAGAACGGTTGATTTATTATTACTCTGTGTGTGTGTGCTTGTGTATTGTACCAGAATTTCACATCATAGTCAGATCATCCACAGTATACTGTACCCACTCACAACCCCACTTTTGCGCAGCTGATGCTGGCTATTTAGTTGGGAATTAAAGGGAAAGCACCCTATTGGAAGGAGAAGCACTGAGACGGTTCAGAAAAATTCAGGGCCGTCACAACGTATGTATGGAGTGCTCCAAGTTGAAAAATAATGTATATTAATATTAAAATTTAAGCAACGGTTATGAATGAACGTCCCTAATGACCAGCCTTTATAGGTGATTGATCTACAAGGACTGTCACGACTCCCGCCGAAGTTGGCTCCTCTCCTTGTTCGAGCGGTGCTCGGCGGTCGACGTCACCGGTCCTCTAGCCATCGCCGCTCCACCTTTCATTTTCCATTTGTTTTGTCTTGTTTTTCCGCACACCTGTTTTACATCCCCTCATCACTCTACGTGTATATTATCCTCTGTTCCCCCCCATGTCTGTGTGTGTAATTGTTCGTTACGTGTCATGTGTGACGCTTCATGCTGGTTTTTCGCCGGGTCTTGTTTGGAACCCGTGGTATTGTATGCTGTACATTATTTGTGTGATAAGTGCGCTATTCGCTTTTGCCTTTGTCGGGAGTGGCGTTACGCAGTTGCTTCTGACTGTTTTCCGTCTGCCAAATAAAGTGTGCCTGTTCACTCATCTCTGCTCTCCTGCACCTGACTCCAGTTCACTAGTTGCGCACACTGTTGACAAGGACTGTCACTGGCCACTAAGTCTTGTACATTTCTTAAAGCAAAGGTTCCCCTTTCTAACTTCTGCTAACCCTAACGGCTTAACCTTTTCACCCGAACTGTAATGTTGTTCACTGTAGATAGTTATTGGTAACAAACTAACACAAACTCATGTGTGATGTCTCCCCGCTAATTAGTACCTTTTATTTCCCAGTGCCCCATTTTCTTTTGGAAGACACATGGACTGTAATACATTTATTTACATTTTTATGAAATGTTTTATTTATTCAGGGTGGGTCACCATTGAGACCAGGGTTTCATTTGCCAGGGAGCCCTGTGAACATACCATAAATACAACAAGATTCATCAAAACAAAAACAGAGTTACACATGGAGTAAACAATTAACAAGTCAATAACACAGTAGATAAAAAAGAGTCTATATACATTGTGTGCAAAAGGCATGAGGAGGTAGGCGAATAATTACAATTTAGCAGATTAACACTGGAGTGATAAATGATCAGATGGTCATGTGTAGGTAGAGATACTGGTGTGCAAAAGAGCAGAAAAGTAAATAAATAAAAACAGTATTGGGATGAGGTAGGTAAATTGGGTGGGCTATTTACCGATGGACTATGTACAGCTGCAGCGATCGTTTAGCTGCTCAGATAGCAGATGTTTAAAGTTGGTGAGGGAGATAAAAGTCTCCAACTTCAACGATTTTTGCAATTCGTTCCAGTCACAGGCAGCAGAGAACTGGAAGGAAAGGCGGCCAAATGAGGTGTTGGCTTTAGGGATGATCAGTGAGATACACCTGCTGGAGCGCGTGCTATGGGTGGGTGTTGCCATCGTGACCAGTGAACTGAGATAAGGCGGAGCTTTACCTAGCATGGACTTGTAGATGACCTGGAACCAGTGGGTCTGGCGACGAATATCTAGCGAGGGCCAGCCGACTAGAGCATACATGTCGCAGTGGTGGGTGGTATAAGGTGCTTTAGTAACAAAACGGATGGCACTGTGATGTAATGCATCCAGTTTGCTGAGTAGAGTATTGGAAGCTATTTTGTAGATGACATCGCCGAAGTCGAGGATTGGCAGGATAGTCAGTTTTACTAGGGTAAGTTTGGCGGCGTGAGTGAAGGAGGCTTTGTTGCGAAATAGAAAGCCGATTCTAGATTTGATTTTGGATTGGAGATGTTTGATATGAGTCTGGAAGGAGAGTTTACAGTCTAGCCAGACACCTATATTCTAGGTCGGAACCGTCCAAGGTGGTGATGCTAGTCGGGCGTGCGGGTGCGGGCAACAAACGGTTGAAAAGCATGCATTTGTTTTTACTAGCATTTAAGAGCAGTTGGAGGCCATGGAAGGTGTGTTGTATGGCATTGAAGCTCGTTTGGAGGTTAGTTAGCACAGTGTCCAAGGAAGGGCCAGAAGTATACAGAATGGTGTCGTCTGCGTGGAGGTTTATCAGGGAATCGCCCGCAGCAAGAGCGACATCATTGATATATACAGAGAGAGAAAAGAGTCGGATCGAGAATTGAACCCTGTGGTACCCCCATAGAGACTGCCAGAGGTCCAGACAAGTTGCCAGAAAGTGGTCTCTTTGGGTATGTCTCTATAAGCTATAATCTAGCCACTCAGATTTTTGCCCATTCTTCAAGGCAGAACTGCTCCAGCTCCTTCAAGTTGGATGGGTTCCGCTGGTGTACAGCAATCTTTAAGTCATACCACAGATTCTCAATTGGATTGAGATCTGGGCTTTGACTAGGCCATTCCAAGACATTTAAATGTTTCCCCTTCAACCACTCAAGTGTTACTTTAGCAGTATGCTTAGGGTTATTGTCCTGCTCGAAAGTGAACCTCCACCCCAGTCTCAAATCTCTGGAAGACTGAAACAGGTTTCTCTCAAGAATTTCCCTGTATTTAGCACCATCCATCATTCCTTCAATTCTGACCAGTTTCCCAGTACCTACCAATGGAACCCCCCCCTCATGGTGCTGCCAACACCGTGCTTCACTGTGGGGATGGTGTTCTCGGGGTGATGAGAGGTGTTGGGTTTGCGCCAGACATAGCGTTTTCCTTGATGTCCAAAAGGGGGAGAAAAATCAGATCTGACAAGAGTACCTTCTTTCATATGTTTGGGCGTCTCCCACATGCCTTTTGGCGAAGCGCAAACGTGTTTGCTTATTTTCTTCTTTAAACAATGGCTTTTTTTCTGGCTACTCTTTCGTAAAGCCCAGCTCTGTGGAGTGTACGGCTTAAAGTGGTCCTATGGACAGATACTCCATTCTCCGCTGTGGAACATTGCAGCTCCTTCAGGGTTATCTTTGGTCTCTTTGTTGCCTCTGATTAATACCCTCCTTGCCTGGTCCATGAGTTTTGGTAGGCGGCCCTCTCTTGGCAGGTTTGTTGCGGTGCCATAATCTTTCAATTTTTTTATAATTTTAATGATGCTCTGTGGGATGTTCAAAGTTTCTGATATGTTTTTATAACCCATCCCTGATCTGTACCTCTCCACAACTTTGTCCCTGACCTTTTTGGAGAGCTCCTTGGTCTTCATGGTGCCGCTTGCTTGGTAGTGCCCCTTGCTTAGTGGTGTTGCAGAATCTGGGGCCTTTTAGAACAGGTGTGTGTATATATACTGAAATCATGTGACAGGTCATGTGACACTTAGAAGGCACACAGGTGGAGTTTATTTAACTAATTATTTGACTTCTGAAGATAATTGGTTGCACCAGATCTTATTTAGGGGCTTCATAGCAAATCGGGTGAATACAAGTGCACGCATTTTTAACAAAATAGGAAAAACTCCAAGGGCGATGAATACTTTTGGGCGATGAATACTTTTGCAAGGCACTGTAAAATAGATTTTTCAGTGTGTTTAAAGTTGAGGCGAATTCGTTCAGTTATCAAATGAGGCTGAAAGATATCAGCATATCAGAAACTGACTTTAACTAATCCAGATTAATATCACCCAAAATGTATCTTTCAGATTCACCAAGTTAGATAGCAAGTCAGACAATTGGCGAAGAGCACATGTTGAAAATGTAAGTTGTCTTTTGTAAATCTGACGACACCTTCACCTCTGCCAGATCTATAACCAGCCAGAGACACGTCAGTATCCGGCACAGTCTTCTTTAGCCAAGTTTCAGATATTACCAGAATTTCCACGTTTGTTTGAGAAGCCCAAATTATATATAGGGGCACCAGATGGTATAGGGGCACCAGGTGAGGTAAGTCAAGGAAAAGACAATAAGATACACACACACACACACACACACACACCCCAATACCAATACAGACTGGGGATTTATTTTAATCAAAGTCAAAACATTCAGGTCCACTTAAGGTGAAGACTAACTGTCACCTTTGACCTCTCACCTCTGCAGGCCCTCCTGTTGTCCTCTCTGCTGTGTCCTGGCTTCTGACTGCTGATTGGAGCTGGCCTGGTGTGCGTATAGGTGTGTGAGAGATTGTAAGGAGATGAAGTCCAGTATGCGTCAGTGGCGGAGGCTGCTGTTGGTGGGCATGTTGGCGTGGGCCCTCCTCTTCCTGGCTCTGCTCTCCTACTTCCTGGATACCCCTGTGTACAACGAGCCCCTGACCTCCGCCAGCTCCTCGCTCTCCCAGCACCCCGACACACGGCGCCTGGCCTCCATCCAAGGCGCCTCCCACCAGCAGCACCGCTCCATCATGGGCTCCCAGCCCGAACCCACCTACAACACCTTTACCACAGAATATCCCGACCAAGACCCTAACCATTACCCAGACTCCGAGCCTAGCTCCTCCTCCACCACCCCTGAGCCTGGCCTGGAGCTGAGCTACGGGACCAGCCAAGAGACGGAGGGGGGCAGCCGCCAGCAGCAGGATTACCTGGACGCCCAGACCCTGGCTGCCTGGTCCTCCTCTAGCACGGAGAACGTGGGTTCCCACTCCGACCTAACAGTAACTCGAAACAGTGAGAGACCTGCCTGGACCGCCTCCGCCGGCCGGGGGCCCAACCGAACCACACGCAGGTCCTCACGTGAGGATGAGGAGGGGTTAGAGACGAACAAAAGCCACAAGAGGTGGATCATGGTGGGGGATCATGGGGGGGAGAGGCGAGGAAAAGAAGAGGATGGTTTAGAGGAGGACTACTCCTCCAAGTCTGCCTCACTGGTGCAGCGACTCTGGCGGGGAAAAGTGTCCTCTGGGATGCTGTCCCCGCGACTGCAGCGCGCCAAGCGGGACTACCTGAGTGCCAACAAGCACCACGTATCCTATAAAGGAGGCCGGCGAGCTGCTCAGAGCTCCAGGGAACTACTGTGTGAGCTGAAGGACCAGGCCCGGCTGAGGACGCTGGACGGGTCTGAGCAGCCTTTCTCTTCACTGGGCTGGGCCCACTTGGTACCGCGCTTGACCCTGGAGCAGCTCTACAGACAAGGGGGCCAGAGAGGCTTTAGGAGCTGTGCTGTGGTGACCTCTGCTGGGGCTATTTTGCACTCAGGCCTGGGGAAGGAGATCGGTGAGTGGAGGGTAGAGGGGTCAGGGAGGGGAGGGAAAAGAGGTAGAGGGGAGCAGAGGAGGGGGAGAGAGAAGGGAGGGAAAGAAAGAGATCAAAGGTAGGGTGATGGAGGGATGCTGGTTAAATGGGGAGGCAGGGTGATGGAGGGATGCAGGTTAAATGGGGAGGCATGGTGATGGAGGGATGCAGGTTAAATGGGGAGGCAGGGTGATGGAGGGATGCAGGTTAAATGGGGAGGCAGGGTGATGGAGGGATGCAGGTTAAATGGGGAGGCAGGGTGATGGAGGGATGCAGGTTAAATGGGGAGGCAGGGTGATGGAGGGATGCAGGGTGATGGAGGGATGCAGGTTAAATGGGGAGGCAGGGTGATGGAGGGATGAAGGTTAAATGGGGAAGCAGGGTGATGGAGGGATGCAGGTTAAATGGGGAGGCAGGGTGATGGAGGGATGCAGGTTAAATGGGATTAAGGGCTTAAAGAGAGAACTGGGAAACTTTTATCGGTACAGGAGATTAAAAAACAACAACTCTGTTTTCCCTTTACCCAATAGTTAAATACAGGTTAAATAACATGTTTTAAAATAATACCCTAATGAATAATACCCTATGTGTTGTGACTGTGTTGTGACTGTGTTGTGACTGTGTTGTGACTGTGTTGTGACTGTGTTGTGACTGTGTTGTGACTGTGTTGTGACTGTGCTGTGAATGTGTTGTGACTGTGTGTCAGTGTGAAATACATCATTGATCCTGATCAACTTTCTCGGTGACAACCCTGTCTCTGTGGCAGTCTGTCCGTAGGAGGGGAGAATGATGACTCTTTACGCCGTGACATCCACAGCATTGATTGGAAAGTCAAATTGTCATGTCACTCTATCGACTTCCCCATTCGCCTCTAGCATAGTATTAGTTTATTGTAGCAGAGAGAGACGTTTTGGCTTGGGCTCTATACTGTCTCTCACACACTGAGTAGCAGACATCTGTCACCCTGTAGTAACAATCTCTGTGATTGGCTGAAAGGGCTTTGATGAGTTAGTTTGGAGATCCTCTATAGACTTTTAGAATACTTTGGCCGACTGCATTGCATTATCTGTGTGTGTTTGTGTGTTCTGTTCTCTGTGTTGGAGGCTGTATGGTGCACGGGGAGAGTGTGAACTCAGGGACAGATGGCTCACTTTGGGGGGGAAAAGCAACTGGTAACAAATCAAGTTCGTTCACATCACCCATGTAGATTAGGGATGCAAATTTTGGTACATTTTGCTGCCGACTAACTGACCCTCATTAACCAGTCAACAAACTGTATTATTTTTTCAAAATGTTAAATGACATGACCAACAGAAAATACTATCAGAGATCTGTATATAATGACGAGATTCTTATGTTTCCGCCATTACAATGGAAGCCGGCCCAAGGCGAGAAGGCCCAAAATAAGCCCATAGAAACGCATTGGACTTATTTTGGACAGATTTTGGCGAGAGTGTAACCTCTCGCTTTGCCTTTTCCTCTTTGATACTATGCATGCTTACAAGGACAGGACATTTTTCATTAAGAGCTTAATGGAGACATTCGACAATGGCAATCCTATCGTCTCACAGAGATTATCGTCTCACAGTCAAAAGGCGTTAACCTATTATTGAACATGCAACTCCTGTAATGAAGCAGTAAAGAAAACGTATTTTCAAATATTTTCCCAAATGCAATTCACTGAAAATATCCAGTTCTAAACTGCGGTCCTAATGCGAGCAGTTCCCTATGTGACAGAGATTAAAATATCCAGTTCTAAACTGCGGTCCTAATGCGAGCAGTTCCCTATGTGACAGAGATTAAAATATCCAGTTCTAAACTGCGGTCCTAATGCGAGCAGTTCCCTATGTGACAGAGATTAAAATATCCAGTTCTAAACTGCGGTCCTAATGCGAGCAGTTCCCTATGTGACAGAGATTAAAATATCCAGTTCTAAACTGCGGTCCTAATGCGAGCAGTTCCCTATGTGACAGAGATTAAAATATCCAGTTCTAAACTGCGGTCCTAATGCGAGCAGTTCCCTATGTGACAGAGATTAAAATATCCAGTTCTAAACTGCGGTCCTAATGCGAGCAGTTCCCTATGTGACAGAGATTAAAATATCCAGTTCTAAACTGCGGTCCTAATGCGAGCAGTTCCCTATGTGACAGAGATTAAAATATCCAGTTCTAAACTGCGGTCCTAATGCGAGCAGTTCCCTATGTGACAGAGATTAAAATATCCAGTTCTAAACTGCGGTCCTAATGCGAGCAGTTCCCTATGTGACAGAGATTAAAATATCAGTTCGAAATTTAGAAAGAGGGGGAATCTAATAGACCCCTTTCTGTGTTTGCAAACATTGCCGCAAGAGGACAATACACTCATGTTGATGGCAGAACTCGGGGGAGTTCTTATACAGTGCATTTGTAAAGTATTCAGAACCCTTTACTTTTCCCACATTTTGTTACACTACAACCTTATTATAAAATGGATTAAATAAACATTTTTCCTCATCAATCTACACACAATACTCCATAATGACAAAGGGAAAACAGTTTTTTTTGACATTTTTGAAAATATATATATATATATTTTTTAAATACCTTATTTACATACGTATTAAAACCCGTTGCTATGGGATTTGAAATTGAGCTCAGGTGCATCCTGCGTCCATTGATCATTCTTGAGATAATTCTAAAACTTGATTGGAGTCCACAAAAACCAAGCCATGTGATCAAAGGAATTGTCCTTCAGGATTGTATCGAGGCACAGATCTGGGGAAGGGTAAGGAACAATGTCTGCAGCATTGAAGGTCCCAAAGAACACAGTGAGTTCCATCATTCTTCAATGCAAGAAGTTTGGAATCACCTAGACTCTTCTTAGAGCTGGCAGAACTGAGCAATCGGGGGAGAAGGGCTTTGGTCAGGGACGTGACCAAGAACCCAATGGTCACTCTGACAGAGTCCAGAGTTCCTTTGTGGAGATGGGAGAACCTTCCAGAAGGACAACCATTTCTGCAGCACTCCACCAATCAGGCCTTTATGGTAGAGTGGCCAGACGGAAGCCACTCCTCAGTTATATTGTTTTGGCTGGGGGCAATATTGAGGAGCTTGGATGAATAAGGTGCCCAGATTTAAACTGTCTGCTTCTCAGGCCCAGTTCCTAATATATGCATATTATTAGTAGATTTGGATAGAAAACACTAGTTTCTAAAACTATTTGAATGATGTCTGTGAGTATAACATAACTCATATGGCAGGCAAAAACCTGAGAAGAAATATAACCAGGAAGTGGGAAATCTGAGGTTTGTAGTTTTCCAACTCATTCCCTATCGAATGCACAGTGTCTATGGGGTCAAATTGCGCTTCCTAAGGCTTCCACTAGATGTCAACAGTCTTTATAACCGTGTTTGATGCTTCTACTGTGAAGTGGGGGCGAATGAGAGAGGAATGAGTCAGAGGTCTGCCAGAGAGGCATGAGCTGACCACGCGCATTCACGTGATAGGTAGCTTGAGTTCCATTGCATTTCTGAAGACAAAGGAATTCTCCGGTTGGAACATCATTGAAGATTTATATTAAAAACATCCTAAAGATTGATTCTATACTTCATTTGACATGTTTCTATGGACTGTAACGGAACCTTTTGACTTTTCGTCTGCTCCTAGTGATTGCGCGTCATGAATTTGGATTACTGGGCTAAATGCGCGAACAAAAGGGAGGTATTTGGACATAAATGATGGACATTATTGAACAAAACAAACATTTATTGTGGAACTGGGATTCCTGGTAGTGCATTCTGATGAAGATCATCAAAGGTAAGTGAATATTTATAATGCTATTTCCGACTTCTGTTGACTGGTCTCTGAGCGCTGTACTCAGATTATAGCATGGTGTGCTTTATCGGTAAAGCTTTTTTGAAATCTGACACAGCGGTTGCATTAAGGAGAAGTGTATCTATAATTCCATGCATAATAGTTGTATCTTTTATCAATGTTTATTATGAGTATTTCTGTAAATTTACGTGGCTCTCTGCAAAATCACCGGATGTTTTGGAACTACTGAACGTAACGCGCCTATGTATACTGAGATGTTTTATATAAATATGAACTTTATTGAACAAAACATACATGTATTGTGTAACATGAAGTCCTATGAGTGTCATCTGATGAAGATCATCAAAGGTTAGTGATTCATTTCTCTCTATTTCTGCTTTTTGTGACTCCTCTCTTTGGCTGGAAAAATTTGTGTTTTTCTGTGACTTGGCTCTGACCGAACATAATAGTTTGGTTTGCTTTTGTCGTAAAGCCTTTTTTAAATCGGGCACTGTGGTGCGATTACCAAGAAGTGTATCTTTAAAATGGTGTAAAATACTTGTATGTTTGAGGAATTATAATTATGGGATTTCTGTTGTTTTGAATTTGGCGTCCTGCACTTTCACTGGCTGTTGTTATATAGATCACGTTAGCGGGATCTCAGCCCAAAGAGGTTAAAGGCACATGACAGCCCATTTGGAGTTTGCCAAAAGGCACCTAAAGGACTCTGACCATGAGAAACCAGATTCTCTGGTCTGATGAAACCAAGATTGAACTCTTTGGCCTGAATGCCAAGCGTCACATCTGGAGGAAACACCATCCCTACAGTGAAGCATGGTAGTGGCAGCATCATGCTGTAGGGAGGTTTTTTAGCAGCAGGGAGACTTGTCAGGATCGAGGCAAAGATAAATGGAGCAAAGTACAGAGAGATCCTTGATGAAAGCCTGCTCCAGAGGGCTCAGGACCTCAGACTGGGGTGAAGGTTCACCTTCCAACAGGACAACAACCCGAAGCACACAGCCAAGACAATGCAGGAGTGGCTTCTGGACACTGGTCTCTGAATGTCCTTGAGTGGCCCAGCCAAAGCCCGGACTTGAACCTAATCGAACATCTCTTGAGAAACCTGAAAATATCTGTGCAGCGACAATCCCCATCCAACCTGACAGAGTTTGAGAAGATCTGCAATGAATAATGGGAGAAAGTACCCAAATGCAGGTGTGCCAAGTTTGTAGCGTCACACCCAAGAAGGCTTGAGGCTGTAATCGCTGCCAAAGTTGCTTCATGCTTTGCCATTATGGGGTATTGTGTGTAGATTGATGAGAACGGAATACTTTCCAAATGTACCGTAGAACACCAGCAAACACAGCCTCTATTTGCATTTCACACTACTTTTGGATTATAATTGGATTTTAAGGCTCGTATGAATGTCCTGCTTAATATAATGTTTGTGTCATCATCGCAAATCAACTGCACTTAAACTTGAACCAGTAAAATGGCTCTTAGGCTGTAGCAAAAGCTAGCCAATGTTAATGAGCGTTAGCATTCTAGCTAACAACTGCTGCATCCAAAATAGTTATTTTTCCAAGATCACAACCAAATATAATCTTAGTGACTGTTCAAGAAAGAATCAAAACATCATTGTAAGCATATGAGTACCCCAAAAAAGTTATTTTGTTTAGAAGTAATAAAAACGTAAATCTATGTTGAATGGGCACAGATGGCGATGGCTTTCTTACTGCCGCCAAGAGTCGCGTGTATACAGTGCCTTGCGAAAATATTCGGCCCCCTTGAACTTTGCGACCTTTTGCCACATTTCAGGCTTCAAACATAAAGATATAAAACTGTATTTTTTTGTGAAGAATCAACAACAAGTGGGACACAATCATGAAGTGGAACGACATTTATTGGATATTTCAAACTTTTTTAACAAATCAAAAACTGAAAAATTGGGCGTGCAAAATTATTCAGCCCCCTTAAGTTAATACTTTGTAGCGCCACCTTTTGCTGCGATTACAGCTGTAAGTCGCTTGGGGTATGTCTCTATCAGTTTTGCACATCGAGAGACTGACATTTTTTCCCATTCCTCCTTGCAAAACAGCTCGAGCTCAGTGAGGTTGGATGGAGAGCATTTGTGAACAGCAGTTTTCAGTTCTTTCCACAGATTCTCGATTGGATTCAGGTCTGGACTTTGACTTGGCCATTCTAACACCTGGATATGTTTATTTTTGAACTATTCCATTGTAGATTTTGCTTTATGTTTTGGATCATTGTCTTGTTGGAAGACAAATCTCCGTCCCAGTCTCAGGTCTTTTGCAGACTCCGTCAGGTTTTCTTCCAGAATGGTCCTGTATTTGGCTCCATCCATCTTCCCATCAATTTTAACCATCTTCCCTGTCCCTGCTGAAGAAAAGCAGGCCCAAACCATGATGCTGCCACCACCATGTTTGACAGTGGGGATGGTGTGTTCAGCTGTGTTGCTTTTACGCCAAACATAACGTTTTGCATTGTTGCCAAAAAGTTCAATTTTGGTTTCATCTGACCATCTCACCACATGTTTGGTGTGTCTCCCAGGTGGCTTGTGGCAAACTTTAAACAACACTTTTTATGGATATCTTTAAGAAATGGCTTTCTTCTTGCCACTCTTCCATAAAGGCCAGATTTGTGCAATATACGACTGATTGTTGTCCTATGGACAGAGTCTCCCACCTCAGCTGTAGATCTCTGCAGTTCATCCAGAGTGATCATGGGCCTCTTGGCTGCATCTCTGATCAGTCTTCTCCTTGTATGAGCTGAAAGTTTAGAGGGACGGCCAGGTCTTGGTAGATTTGCAGTGGTCTGATACTCCTTCCATTTCAATATTATCGCTTGCACAGTGCTCCTTGGGATGTTTAAAGCTTGGGAAATCTTTTTGTATCCAAATCCGGCTTTAAACTTCTTCACAACAGTATCTCGGACCTGCCTGGTGTGTTCCTTGTTCTTCATGATGCTCTCTGCACTTTTAACGGACCTCTGAGACTATCACAGTGCAGGTGCATTTATACGGAGACTTGATTACACACAAGTGGATTGTATTTATCATCATTAGTCATTTAGGTCAACATTGGATCATTCAGAGATCCTCACTGAACTTCTGGAGAGAGTTTGCTGCACTGAAAGTAAAGGGGCTGAATAATTTTGCACGTCCAATTTTTCAGTTTTTGATTTGTTAAAAAAGTTTGAAATATCCAATAAATGTTGTTCCACTTCATGATTGTGTCCCACTTGTTGTTGATTCTTCACAAAAAAATACAGTTTTATATCTTTATGTTTGAAGCCTGAAATGTGGCAAAAGGTCGCAAAGTTCAAGGGGGCCGAAAACTTTCGCAAGGCACTGTATGTGCGTTACGTCAGGGGTTCGTGCACTGGAAAAGGGTTTATAGCGACTACTAAGATGGGTTGCTATTATGACTAGGATTTTGCCTTTGGCTTCTGGACAACGAAAGAGAATTTGATATAAAAATCAATAGAACAGGAGAGAAATGCTGGTCTATGGCACAAGGAAGTTTTTATAAAATCATGGCCTCCACGTTTCTATGGATGGATTTTCGCAAGGCTACTTTGAAGCAAGGTAAGACATGACTCATTATTTGAAGTAAAGTAAATCGTTCAAGTTTCAAACACTTTACGAGTTGAGATTGAGAAATAAAAATAGCTCCTTTTTGATCGGGGCCACAAGTTTTTTACACTCGATTTGAATTTTGAATTGTTACTTGTTGCATAATTACTGGGCATACAAAAGCAGAGTTCACTCAAGTAGCCTACAGGCTTTTTGAGGAGCTATTCTAGCGCTGTCTGACAGGGGGTAGGCTATCTGCTCCTCAAACTAGGCTCTGTATTCTGTGCGCTTGATAAATAAAATGCACGACGACTAACGAAAATGCACACGCTCCAATTTTATTCCACAAAATTATGCAAATGAACTTATAGACTGATAAGCATGGCCGGTCAAACAAATTTTCTGGCGGCTAACCGATTTAACATCCATAATGTAGATTTATACACTTCATGACCAAAAGTATGTGGACAACTGTTTGTCGAACATCACATTCCAAAATCATGGGCTTTAATATGGAGTTGGTCCCCCCTTTGCTGCTATAACATCCTCCACTCTACTGGGAAGGCTTTCCACTAGATGTTGGAACATTGCTGCAGGGACTGACTTCCATTCAGCCACAAGAGCATTTGTGAGTTCGGGCACTGATGTTGGGCGATTAGGCCTGGCTCGCAGTCGGTGTTCCAATTCATCCCAAAGGTGATCGATGGGGTTGAAGTCAGGGCTCTGTGCAGGCCAGATGGTGAAGCGTAATTCATCTCTCCAGAGAATGTGTTTCCACTGCTCCAGAGTCCAATGGCAGGGAACTTGACACCACTCCATCCGACACTTAAAATCTAATTTTATTAGTCACATACGCCCGAATACAACAGGTGTAGACCTTACAATGAAATGCTTACTTACAAGCCCCTAACCAACAATGTAGTTTAAAAAAATATGAATAAGAAATAAAAGTAACAAGTAGTTAAAGAGCAACAGCAAAATAACAATAGCAAGACTACATACAGAGGGTACCAGTAGAGAGTACCAGTAGAGAGAGAACGTGCAGGGGCACCGGTTAGTCGAGGTAATTGAGGTAATATGTACATGTAGGTAGAGTTATTAAAGTGACTATGCATAGATAATAACAGAGAGTAGTAGCGGTGTAAAAGAGAGGGTGGGGTGAGGGGGCAATGCAAATAGTCTGTGTAGCCATGGCATTGCGCATGGTGATCTTGGGCTTGTGTGCAGCTGTTCAGCCATGGAAACCCATTTCATGGTCGGTTGGTTGGTGAAACCGGACTCTGGTGACTGTGTTTTTGTGTGTGTTTGTGGTTATCAGTAACCATTGGATGGTCTTATCTCTGCATTGTCTGTCATAGCAAGAATACATGTACTGTATGTGTATATATAGTGTATGTGTATATATAGTGTATGTGTATATATAGTGTATGTGTATATATAGTGTATGTGTATATATAGTGTATGTGTATATATAGTGTATGTGTATATATAGTGTATGTGTATATATAGTGTATGTGTATATATAGTGTATGTGTATATATAGTGTATGTGTATATATAGTGTATGTGTATATATAGTGTATGTGTATATATAGTGTATGTGTATATATAGTGTATGTGTATATATAGTGTATGTGTATATATAGTGTATGTGTATATATAGTGTATGTGTATATATAGTGTATGTGTATATATAGTGTATGTGTATATATAGTGTATGTGTATATATAGTGTATGTGTATATATAGTGTATGTGTATATATAGTGTATGTGTATATATAGTGTATGTGTATATATAGTGTATGTGTATATATAGTGTATGTGTATATATAGTGTATGTGTATATATAGTGTATGTGTATATATAGTGTATGTGTACACTTCAAATGAGTGGATTCGGCTATTTCAGCCACACCCGTTGCTGACAGGTGTATAAAATCGAGCACACAGCCATGCAATCTCCATAGACAAACATTGGCAGTGGAATGGTCTTACTAAAGAGCTCAGTGGCACCGTCATAGGATTCCACCTTTCCAACAAGTCAGTTTGTCAAATGTCTACCCTACTAGAGCTGCCCCCGCCAACTGTAAGTGCTGTTATTGTGAAGTGGAAGCATCTAGAAGCAACAACGGCCACTCACCAACCGACCGACCAAACAACCGACTGAACGGCCTAGGGGGAACTCCTGCATGATAAAGGCCTTTGTGATGAGCCACATAATAAACTCATTCAGTATTGAACCTCTGTGAGGTTAGAAGAGACAAATCTAGTTTAATTAACTGTATAGATTGGCGAACAGGAAATAAAACCACATTGATCACACTTAGTTACGCCAAATTGAGAGCTTAAGGTAAGATAAGGTTCTATCTGCTAAAAGAAAATTCTGAGATAGTTGACTTTAAAGTTCAGAACCCTCATTGGTTTGAACTTAACAACATGAATTAGGGTATTTATAATACTATTTAGGTAGAGAACACTGAACGGAATAAGGCTATGTCAATAACTACATTTTGACCAAAATCTAGATAGAACCGTATAGTCCCAGTAGGTGTTTCTGAACTCCTGAGGTGGAAATGCCTTCCTGTCTTCCCATCCTTTCCTTCCCGTGTGTGTGTGTGAGTGTGTGAGTGAGTGAGTGAGTGAGTGAGATTATAGTCCGTAAAGTGAGAGGTCTTTTGAATCTATTGTCATCTGTACTGTTTTGCTGCCACCATGTTGTGAATTGACTGAATAACACCCTCAACGGCCTTTTATGTTCAAGTCCCCTCACCACTCTCTCCCTCCACATCTTTCCACCTCCACCCCCTATCACACACCGTCCTTCTGAATTCCAAATAGACCCCCATTCCTTGGCTATCACTTACCTTAGTCACTATTAGAGCCATGACCATGTGGCTTGTACATGGCTGTTCATTTGAAATCTAAGAAGGCCCTTTTGAGATGAAGACTGTGTATGCAGTAACATTACTCTATCAGAAATGGTCCTGTCCATCGGCCGTACGAGCTAGAGGCATGAAGAGCAAAACCTACTCTTTGAATGTCAGTGAGAACTTGGAGTCTGTCCACAGGGGTTAAGCTAAGTGTTGATCTACTGAATGCCAATAGCTTCCACGTTGTTTACTGGTGTCATTGAGGAAGTGGAGGATAGCTTTGCTGTGGAAGCCCATCCTTTGAAGTGTCAGCTCAACCATACATGATCGTTCATCCTAGTGTCATGTAGCCCTGCTGAAGTCACAATGGACTGCTCGACCAGCGGAGAGAGACTGATTAAGAGTGGCTGAGTTTAGCCATGACCATCAATCATAACTGTGTGTGTGTGTGCGTGCGTGCGTGGAGGCCTATGTGTGTATCTGTGTACGTTCATGTGTGTGCAGGCCAGTAGGACACACTCCCTGTCTCTATGCTGTGTACTAGCCTGTTGATAGCCTCTAGGCTAGACTAGGTTCAGTCTGAAAATGTTGTTTCCTGGTGGTGATTGATGATGGGTCATACTGGAAGAGCAGACCAGTGCCTGTCAAAGTCCCTTCAGTTACACACGTTGACCACAAGGCTGCGCTCTTTCTGTGTCTATGAGTAGTGACACTGTCATGTACAAAGAACAGAGCTGAATCCTGCACCAGATCGTTCATGTACCGGATTGTTCATGTCAAATGGCTATTCACGCTTACCAGTCATTCAGCTCAAGTGTTTTGACTATGGCTGAAAGCAGAGGGCTTTTTCTGTCTCTATGGATGGAGGGAGGGAGGTCAATTCTTTCAGGCCAGGGAGACTTGCTAGTGAAGTGCTTCAGCTCAACTGCAGTGTCTCAGGAGGTAAATAAGATGCAGGTACTCATGCTCTCTCTCTCTCACGCTCTCTTTCTCTCTATGTTGGGCTCTTTGTGGATATAACCCTCTTTGTCTGTTTCAGCCGTAGGTTAACGTGTGTGTGTGTGTGAATCCTGTTTGTTCTATTTCCCCTGAGCCACCACCTTAACCTGCTAAATCATAGTATTTGACAAGAGTAAACCGTCTGGACCAGCTAAATCAAAGTATTGGACCAGAGTGAACAGTCTGGACCAGCTAAATCATAGTATTTGACCAGAGTAAACAGTCTGGACCAGCTAAATCATAGTATTTGACCAGAGTAAACAGTCTGGACCAGCTAAATCATAGTATTTGACAAGAGTCAACCGTCTGGACCAGCTAAATCATAGTATTTGACCAGAGTAAACAGAAGACAGACTGTTGGATGCCATCTAGGAGCTGGTCCTTTATGAGCACTTGATTAATTGGCCTTCCATATTTCTCTTTGACTTAGTTAATGACACTTGATTGTCTAAATTGAATGATGCTTGATTTTCCTAGCTGAGTGGCATTTGATTTTCCTAGCTGAGTGGCATTTGATTTTCCTAGCTGAGTGGCATTTCATTTTCATAGCTGAGTGGCATTTCATTTTAGCTGAGTGGCATTTCATTTTCTTAGCTGAGTGGCATTTCATTTTCTTAGCTGAGTGGCATTTCATTTTCTTAGCTGAGTGGCATTTGATTTTCCTAGCTGAGTGGCATTTCATTTTCTTAGCTGAGTGGCATTTCATTTTCTTAGCTGAGTGGCATTTCATTTTCTTAGCTGAGTGGCATTTCATTTTCTTGACTGAGTGGCATTTCATTTTCTTAGCTGAGTGGCATTTCATTTTCTTAGCTGAGTGGCATTTCATTTTCTTGACAGAGTGGCATTTCATTTTCTTAGCTGAGTGGCATTTCATTTTCTTGACTGAGTGGCATTTCATTTTCTTGACTGAGTGGCATTTCATTTTCTTGACTGAGTGGCATTTCATTTTCTTGACTGAGTGGCATTTCATTTTCTTGACTGAGTGGCATTTCATTTTCTTGACTGAGTGGCATTTCATTTTCTTGACTGAGTGGCATTTCATTTTCTTGACTGAGTGGCATTTCATTTTCTTGACTGAGTGGCATTTCATTTTCTTGACTGAGTGGCATTTCATTTTCTTGACTGAGTGGCATTTCATTTTCTTGACTGAGTGGCATTTCATTTTCTTGACTGAGTGGCATTTCATTTTCTTGACTGAGTGGCATTTCATTTTCTTGACTGAGTGGCATTTGATTTTCTTTGTTCAGTGACATTAAATTGACTTATGTTGTCTTTGCCTTACCCCCAGATTCCCATGATGCAGTTCTGCGGTTCAACACAGCACCTACAGAGGGCTATGAGAGGGACGTGGGGAACAAGACCACCATCCGCATCATTAACTCGCAGGTGTGTGTGTGTGTGTGTCAGTCAGGGATGAAGGAAGGATTTTTCACATGGGGTGCTTATTATAAAATGATTTAAGCCCAATTGATATTTTTCGTTATAATTTCTGACATTTGGTAGGGTATTTGTCAACTCGTCTATAATAAGATACATGAAACTTCTCTTCGGTCATAACTTCTTGCTCTAGAAGACTAAATAAAGCGCTGCTCACCAGAATGTCAGAAATCGTCCAGTTTACTCTTTCATTTCTGCTTCTCTCGTGCAACGAGGATGTTTAGGGGCCGGGGAGAAAACATACCATTCTTCCCATTTACAAATGACAGCAGTTTGACCGGTTGTAAAGAAATGAAACACTGTGAAAACGATCAAACATATTTCTGATGAGATTTCAGTTCGACTTGGATGCATTTATGTGTTTGAATTACTGTCAGTTTTATGTGATTGAGTTCCTAACCGCACATTCCCATTCTCTCAAGAGATGCTGAAAGAAAGAAATCCAATTTCTTCTCTCCTGTTCCAGAGACAAAATTACCATTTGTTGTAGCTACTATTTTACTACAAGAAATACATAGTTATGCAGGAGTTAATATTATATTACTCTATATGTTAGGGGTTATAGACCTACAGTTAATATTATATTATATGTTAGAGGTTATAGACCTACAGTTAATATTATATTACTCTATATGTTAGAGGTTATAGACCTACAGTTAATATTATATTACTCTATATGTTAGAGGTTATAGACCTACAGTTAATATTATATTATATGTTAGGGGTTATAGACCTACAGTTAATATTATATTACTCTACAGGTTAGAGGTTATAGACCTACAGTTAATATTATATTATATGTTAGAGGTTATAGACCTACAGTTAATATTATATTATATGTTAGAGGTTATAGACCTACAGTTAATATTATATTATATGTTAGGGGTTATAGACCTACAGTTAATATTATATTACTCTACAGGTTAGAGGTTATAGACCTACAGTTAATATTATATTACTCTATATGTTAGAGGTTATAGACCTACAGTTAATATTATATTACTCTACAGGTTAGAGGTTATAGACCTACAGTTAATATTATATTACTCTACAGGTTAGAGGTTATAGACCTACAGTTAATATTATATTACTCTATATGTTAGAGGTTATAGACCTACAGTTAATATTATATTATATGTTAGGGGTTATAGACCTACAGTTAATATTATATTACTCTACAGGTTAGAGGTTATAGACCTACAGTTAATATTATATAACTCTACAGGTTAGAGGTTATAGACCTACAGTTAATATTATATTACTCTACAGGTTAGAGGTTATAGACCTACAGTTAATATTATATTACTCTACAGGTTAGAGGTTATAGACCTACAGTTAATATTATATAACTCTATATGTTAGAGGTTATAGACCTACAGTTAATATTATATTATATGTTAGAGGTTATAGACCTACAGTTAATATTATATTACTCTATATGTTAGGGGTTATAGACCTACAGTTAATATTATATTATATGTTAGGGGTTATAGACCTACAGTTAATATTATATTACTCTATATGTTAGAGGTTATAGACCTACAGTTAATATTATATTACTCTATATGTTAGAGGTTATAGACCTACAGTTAATGTTATATTACTCTATATGTTAGAGGTTATAGACCTACAGTTAATATTATATTATATGTTAGGGGTTATAGACCTACAGTTAATATTATATTATATGTTAGGGGTTATAGACCTACAGTTAATATTATATTACTCTACAGGTTAGAGGTTATAGACCTACAGTTAATGTTATATTACTCTATATGTTAGAGGTTATAGACCTACAGTTAATATTATATTATATGTTAGGGGTTATAGACCTACAGTTAATATTATATTATATGTTAGGGGTTATAGACCTACAGTTAATATTATATTACTCTACAGGTTAGAGGTTATAGACCTACAGTTAATATTATATTATATGTTAGAGGTTATAGACCTACAGTTAATATTATATTACTCTATATGTTAGAGGTTATAGACCTACAGTTAATATTATATTACTCTATATGTTAGAGGTTATAGACCTACAGTTAATATTATATTATATGTTAGGGGTTATAGACCTACAGTTAATATTATATTACTCTACAGGTTAGAGGTTATAGACCTACAGTTAATATTATATTACTCTACAGGTTAGAGGTTATAGACCTACAGTTAATATTATATTACTCTATATGTTAGAGGTTATAGACCTACAGTTAATATTATATTATATGTTAGAGGTTATAGACCTACAGTTAATATTATATTACTCTATATGTTAGAGGTTATAGACCTACAGTTAATATTATATTATATGTTAGAGGTTATAGACCTACAGTTAATATTATATTACTCTATATGTTAGGGGTTATAGACCTACAGTTAATATTATATTACTCTACATGTTAGAGGTTATAGACCTACAGTTAATATTATATTACTCTACAGGTTAGAGGTTATAGACCTACAGTTAATATTATATAACTCTACATGTTAGAGGTTATAGACCTACAGTTAATATTATATTACTCTATATGTTAGAGGTTATAGACCTACAGTTAATATTATATAACTCTACATGTTAGAGGTTATAGACCTACAGTTAATATTATATTACTCTATATGTTAGAGGTTATAGACCTACAGTTAATATTATATAACTCTACATGTTAGAGGTTATAGACCTACAGTTAATATTATATTACTCTATATGTTAGAGGTTATAGACCTACAGTTAATATTATATTACTCTACAGGTTAGGGGTTATAGACCTACAGTTAATATTATATTACTCTATATGTTAGGGGTTATAGACCTACAGTTAATATTATATTACTCTATATGTTAGGGGTTATAGACCTACAGTTAATATTATATTATATGTTAGGGGTTATAGACCTACAGTTAATATTATATTACTCTATATGTTAGAGGTTATAGACCTACAGTTAATATTATATAACTCTACAGGTTAGAGGTTATAGACCTACAGTTAATATTATATTACTCTACAGGTTAGAGGTTATAGACCTACAGTTAATATTATATTACTCTACATGTTAGAGGTTATAGACCTACAGTTAATATTATATTACTCTATATGTTAGAGGTTATAGACCTACAGTTAATATTATATTACTCTATATGTTAGAGGTTATAGACCTACAGTTAATATTATATTATATGTTAGAGGTTATAGACCTACAGTTAATATTATATTATATGTTAGAGGTTATAGACCTACAGTTAATATTATATTATATGTTAGGGGTTATAGACCTACAGTTAATATTATATTACTCTACAGGTTAGAGGTTATAGACCTACAGTTAATATTATATTACTCTACAGGTTAGAGGTTATAGACCTATAGTTAATATTATATTACTCTATATGTTAGAGGTTATAGACCTACAGTTAATATTATATTACTCTATATGTTAGGGGTTATAGACCTACAGTTAATATTATATTACTCTACAGGTTAGAGGTTATAGACCTACAGTTAATATTATATTACTCTATATGTTAGAGGTTATAGACCTACAGTTAATATTATATTACTCTATATGTTAGGGGTTATAGACCTACAGTTAATATTATATTACTCTACAGGTTAGAGGTTATAGACCTACAGTTAATATTATATTATATGTTAGAGGTTATAGACCTACAGTTAATATTATATTACTCTATATGTTAGAGGTTATAGACCTACAGTTAATATTATATTACTCTATATGTTAGAGGTTATAGACCTACAGTTAATATTATATTACTCTATATGTTAGAGGTTATAGACCTACAGTTAATATTATATTATATGTTAGAGGTTATAGACCTACAGTTAATATTATATTACTCTACAGGTTAGAGGTTATAGACCTACAGTTAATATTATATTACTCTATATGTTAGAGGTTATAGACCTACAGTTAATATTATATTACTCTACATGTTAGAGGTTATAGACCTACAGTTAATATTATATTACTCTACAGGTTAGAGGTTATAGACCTACAGTTAATATTATATTACTCTACAGGTTAGAGGTTATAGACCTACAGTTAATATTATATTACTCTACAGGTTAGAGGTTATAGACCTACAGTTAATATTATATTATATGTTAGAGGTTATAGACCTACAGTTAATATTATATTATATGTTAGGGGTTATAGACCTACAGTTAATATTATATTACTCTATATGTTAGAGGTTATAGACCTACAGTTAATATTATATTACTCTATATGTTAGGGGTTATAGACCTACAGTTAATATTATATTATATGTTAGGGGTTATAGACCTACAGTTAATATTATATTACTCTATATGTTAGGGGTTATAGACCTACAGTTAATATTATATTATATGTTAGAGGTTATAGACCTACAGTTAATATTATATTACTCTATATGTTAGAGGTTATAGACCTACAGTTAATATTATATTACTCTATATGTTAGGGGTTATAGACCTACAGTTAATATTATATTATATGTTAGAGGTTATAGACCTACAGTTAATATTATATTACTCTATATGTTAGGGGTTATAGACCTACAGTTAATATTATATTATATGTTAGAGGTTATAGACCTACAGTTAATATTATATTACTCTATATGTTAGGGGTTATAGACCTACAGTTAATATTATATTATATGTTAGAGGTTATAGACCTACAGTTAATATTATATTACTCTATATGTTAGAGGTTATAGACCTACAGTTAATATTATATTATATGTTAGAGGTTATAGACCTACAGTTAATATTATATTACTCTATATGTTAGGGGTTATAGACCTACAGTTAATATTATATTATATGTTAGGGGTTATAGACCTACAGTTAATATTATATTATATGTTAGGGGTTATAGACCTACAGTTAATATTATATTATATGTTAGGGGTTATAGACCTACAGTTAATATTATATTACTCTACAGGTTAGAGGTTATAGACCTACAGTTAATATTATATTACTCTATATGTTAGAGGTTATAGACCTACAGTTAATATTATATTACTCTATATGTTAGAGGTTATAGACCTACAGTTAATATTATATTATATGTTAGAGGTTATAGACCTACAGTTAATATTATATTACTCTATATGTTAGAGGTTATAGACCTACAGTTAATATTATATTATATGTTAGGGGTTATAGACCTACAGTTAATATTATATTACTCTATATGTTAGAGGTTATAGACCTACAGTTAATATTATATTACTCTACAGGTTAGAGGTTATAGACCTACAGTTAATATTATATAACTCTATATGTTAGAGGTTATAGACCTACAGTTAATATTATATTACTCTACAGGTTAGAGGTTATAGACCTATAGTTAATATTATATTATATGTTAGAGGTTATAGACCTACAGTTAATATTATATTACTCTATATGTTAGAGGTTATAGACCTACAGTTAATATTATATTATATGTTAGGGGTTATAGACCTACAGTTAATATTATATTACTCTACAGGTTAGAGGTTATAGACCTATAGTTAATATTATATTATATGTTAGAGGTTATAGACCTACAGTTAATATTATATTACTCTATATGTTAGAGGTTATAGACCTACAGTTAATATTATATTATATGTTAGGGGTTATAGACCTACAGTTAATATTATATTACTCTATATGTTAGAGGTTATAGACCTACAGTTAATATTATATTACTCTACAGGTTAGAGGTTATAGACCTACAGTTAATATTATATAACTCTATATGTTAGAGGTTATAGACCTACAGTTAATATTATATTACTCTACAGGTTAGGGGTTATAGACCTACAGTTAATATTATATTACTCTACAGGTTAGAGGTTATAGACCTATAGTTAATATTATATTATATGTTAGAGGTTATAGACCTACAGTTAATATTATATTACTCTACAGGTTAGAGGTTATAGACCTACAGTTAATATTATATTACTCTATATGTTAGAGGTTATAGACCTACAGTTAATATTATATTACTCTACAGGTTAGAGGTTATAGACCTACAGTTAATATTATATTATATGTTAGAGGTTATAGACCTACAGTTAATATTATATTACTCTATATGTTAGAGGTTATAGACCTACAGTTAATATTATATTACTCTATATGTTAGGGGTTATAGACCTACAGTTAATATTATATTATATGTTAGGGGTTATAGACCTACAGTTAATATTATATTATATGTTAGAGGTTATAGACCTACAGTTAATATTATATTACTCTATATGTTAGAGGTTATAGACCTACAGTTAATATTATATTACTCTATATGTTAGGGGTTATAGACCTACAGTTAATATTATATTACTCTACAGGTTAGAGGTTATAGACCTATAGTTAATATTATATTATATGTTAGAGGTTATAGACCTACAGTTAATATTATATTACTCTATATGTTAGAGGTTATAGACCTACAGTTAATATTATATTATATGTTAGAGGTTATAGACCTACAGTTAATATTATATTACTCTATATGTTAGAGGTTATAGACCTACAGTTAATATTATATTACTCTACAGGTTAGAGGTTATAGACCTACAGTTAATATTATATTATATGTTAGGGGTTATAGACCTACAGTTAATATTATATTATATGTTAGAGGTTATAGACCTACAGTTAATATTATATTATATGTTAGAGGTTATAGACCTACAGTTAATATTATATTACTCTATATGTTAGAGGTTATAGACCTACAGTTAATATTATATTATATGTTAGAGGTTATAGACCTACAGTTAATATTATATTACTCTACAGGTTAGAGGTTATAGACCTACAGTTAATATTATATTACTCTACAGGTTAGAGGTTATAGACCTACAGTTAATATTATATAACTCTACAGGTTAGAGGTTATAGACCTACAGTTAATATTATATTACTCTACAGGTTAGAGGTTATAGACCTACAGTTAATATTATATTATATGTTAGAGGTTATAGACCTACAGTTAATATTATATTACTCTACATGTTAGAGGTTATAGACCTACAGTTAATATTATATTACTCTATATGTTAGAGGTTATAGACCTACAGTTAATATTATATTACTCTATATGTTAGAGGTTATAGACCTACAGTTAATATTATATTACTCTATATGTTAGAGGTTATAGACCTACAGTTAATATTATATTATATGTTAGGGGTTATAGACCTACAGTTAATATTATATTATATGTTAGAGGTTATAGACCTACAGTTAATATTATATTACTCTATATGTTAGAGGTTATAGACCTACAGTTAATATTATATTACTCTACATGTTAGAGGTTATAGACCTACAGTTAATATTATATTACTCTATATGTTAGAGGTTATAGACCTACAGTTAATATTATATTATATGTTAGAGGTTATAGACCTACAGTTAATATTATATTACTCTATATGTTAGAGGTTATAGACCTACAGTTAATATTATATAACTCTACAGGTTAGAGGTTATAGACCTACAGTTAATATTATATTACTCTATATGTTAGAGGTTATAGACCTACAGTTAATATTATATTACTCTATATGTTAGAGGTTATAGACCTACAGTTAATATTATATTATATGTTAGAGGTTATAGACCTACAGTTAATATTATATTACTCTATATGTTAGAGGTTATAGACCTACAGTTAATATTATATTATATGTTAGAGGTTATAGACCTACAGTTAATATTATATTACTCTATATGTTAGAGGTTATAGACCTACAGTTAATATTATATTATATGTTAGAGGTTATAGACCTACAGTTAATATTATATTACTCTATATGTTAGAGGTTATAGACCTACAGTTAATATTATATTACTCTATATGTTAGAGGTTATAGACCTACAGTTAATATTATATTACTCTATATGTTAGAGGTTATAGACCTACAGTTAATATTATATTATATGTTAGAGGTTATAGACCTACAGTTAATATTATATTACTCTATATGTTAGAGGTTATAGACCTACAGTTAATATTATATTACTCTATATGTTAGAGGTTATAGACCTACAGTTAATATTATATTACTCTATATGTTAGAGGTTATAGACCTACAGTTAATATTATATTATATGTTAGAGGTTATAGACCTACAGTTAATATTATATTACTCTATATGTTAGAGGTTATAGACCTACAGTTAATATTATATTACTCTATATGTTAGAGGTTATAGACCTACAGTTAATATTATATTATATGTTAGAGGTTATAGACCTACAGTTAATATTATATTACTCTATATGTTAGAGGTTATAGACCTACAGTTAATATTATATTATATGTTAGGGGTTATAGACCTACAGTTAATATTATATTATATGTTAGAGGTTATAGACCTACAGTTAATATTATATTACTCTATATGTTAGAGGTTATAGACCTACAGTTAATATTATATTACTCTACATGTTAGAGGTTATAGACCTACAGTTAATATTATATTACTCTATATGTTAGAGGTTATAGACCTACAGTTAATATTATATTATATGTTAGAGGTTATAGACCTACAGTTAATATTATATTACTCTATATGTTAGAGGTTATAGACCTACAGTTAATATTATATAACTCTACAGGTTAGAGGTTATAGACCTACAGTTAATATTATATTACTCTATATGTTAGAGGTTATAGACCTACAGTTAATATTATATTACTCTACAGGTTAGAGGTTATAGACCTACAGTTAATATTATATTACTCTATATGTTAGGGGTTATAGACCTACAGTTAATATTATATTACTCTATATGTTAGAGGTTATAGACCTACAGTTAATATTATATTACTCTACAGGTTAGAGGTTATAGACCTACAGTTAATATTATATTACTCTATATGTTAGAGGTTATAGACCTACAGTTAATATTATATTATATGTTAGAGGTTATAGACCTACAGTTAATATTATATTACTCTATATGTTAGAGGTTATAGACCTACAGTTAATATTATATTATATGTTAGAGGTTATAGACCTACAGTTAATATTATATTACTCTATATGTTAGAGGTTATAGACCTACAGTTAATATTATATTATATGTTAGAGGTTATAGACCTACAGTTAATATTATATTACTCTATATGTTAGAGGTTATAGACCTACAGTTAATATTATATTACTCTATATGTTAGAGGTTATAGACCTACAGTTAATATTATATTACTCTATATGTTAGAGGTTATAGACCTACAGTTAATATTATATTATATGTTAGAGGTTATAGACCTACAGTTAATATTATATTACTCTATATGTTAGAGGTTATAGACCTACAGTTAATATTATATTACTCTATATGTTAGAGGTTATAGACCTACAGTTAATATTATATTACTCTATATGTTAGAGGTTATAGACCTACAGTTAATATTATATTATATGTTAGAGGTTATAGACCTACAGTTAATATTATATTACTCTATATGTTAGAGGTTATAGACCTACAGTTAATATTATATTATATGTTAGAGGTTATAGACCTACAGTTAATATTATATTACTCTACAGGTTAGAGGTTATAGACCTACAGTTAATATTATATTACTCTATATGTTAGAGGTTATAGACCTACAGTTAATATTATATTACTCTATATGTTAGAGGTTATAGACCTACAGTTAATATTATATTATATGTTAGAGGTTATAGACCTACAGTTAATATTATATTACTCTATATGTTAGAGGTTATAGACCTACAGTTAATATTATATTATATGTTAGAGGTTATAGACCTACAGTTAATATTATATTACTCTATATGTTAGAGGTTATAGACCTACAGTTAATATTATATTACTCTATATGTTAGAGGTTATAGACCTACAGTTAATATTATATTACTCTATATGTTAGAGGTTATAGACCTACAGTTAATATTATATTACTCTATATGTTAGAGGTTATAGACCTACAGTTAATATTATATTATATGTTAGAGGTTATAGACCTACAGTTAATATTATATTACTCTATATGTTAGAGGTTATAGACCTACAGTTAATATTATATTACTCTATATGTTAGGGGTTATAGACCTACAGTTAATATTATATTATATGTTAGAGGTTATAGACCTACAGTTAATATTATATTATATGTTAGAGGTTATAGACCTATAGTTAATATTATATTACTCTATATGTTAGAGGTTATAGACCTACAGTTAATATTATATTATATGTTAGAGGTTATAGACCTACAGTTAATATTATATTACTCTATATGTTAGAGGTTATAGACCTACAGTTAATATTATATTACTCTATATGTTAGAGGTTATAGACCTACAGTTAATATTATATTACTCTATATGTTAGAGGTTATAGACCTACAGTTAATATTATATTACTCTATATGTTAGAGGTTATAGACCTACAGTTAATATTATATTATATGTTAGAGGTTATAGACCTACAGTTAATATTATATTATATGTTAGAGGTTATAGACCTACAGTTAATATTATATTACTCTATATGTTAGAGGTTATAGACATACAGTTAATATTATATTACTCTATATGTTAGAGGTTATAGACCTACAGTTAATATTATATTACTCTATATGTTAGAGGTTATAGACCTACAGTTAATATTATATTATATGTTAGAGGTTATAGACCTACAGTTAATATTATATTACTCTACAGGTTAGAGGTTATAGACCTACAGTTAATATTATATTATATGTTAGAGGTTATAGACCTACAGTTAATATTATATTACTCTATATGTTAGAGGTTATAGACCTACAGTTAATATTATATTACTCTATATGTTAGAGGTTATAGACCTACAGTTAATATTATATTATATGTTAGAGGTTATAGACCTACAGTTAATATTATATTATATGTTAGAGGTTATAGACCTATAGTTAATATTATATTACTCTATATGTTAGAGGTTATAGACCTACAGTTAATATTATATTATATGTTAGAGGTTATAGACCTACAGTTAATATTATATTACTCTATATGTTAGAGGTTATAGACCTACAGTTAATATTATATTACTCTATATGTTAGAGGTTATAGACCTACAGTTAATATTATATTACTCTATATGTTAGAGGTTATAGACCTACAGTTAATATTATATTACTCTATATGTTAGAGGTTATAGACCTACAGTTAATATTATATTATATGTTAGAGGTTATAGACCTACAGTTAATATTATATTATATGTTAGAGGTTATAGACCTACAGTTAATATTATATTACTCTATATGTTAGAGGTTATAGACATACAGTTAATATTATATTACTCTATATGTTAGAGGTTATAGACCTACAGTTAATATTATATTACTCTATATGTTAGAGGTTATAGACCTACAGTTAATATTATATTATATGTTAGAGGTTATAGACCTACAGTTAATATTATATTACTCTACAGGTTAGAGGTTATAGACCTACAGTTAATATTATATTATATGTTAGAGGTTATAGACCTACAGTTAATATTATATTACTCTATATGTTAGAGGTTATAGACCTACAGTTAATATTATATTACTCTATATGTTAGAGGTTATAGACCTACAGTTAATATTATATTATATGTTAGAGGTTATAGACCTACAGTTAATATTATATTACTCTATATGTTAGGGGTTATAGACCTACAGTTAATATTATATTACTCTATATGTTAGAGGTTATAGACCTACAGTTAATATTATATTACTCTACAGGTTAGAGGTTATAGACCTACAGTTAATATTATATTACTCTACAGGTTAGAGGTTATAGACCTACAGTTAATATTATATTACTCTACAGGTTAGAGGTTATAGACCTACAGTTAATATTATATTATATGTTAGAGGTTATAGACCTACAGTTAATATTATATTATATGTTAGAGGTTATAGACCTACAGTTAATATTATATTACTCTACAGGTTAGAGGTTATAGACCTACAGTTAATATTATATTACTCTATATGTTAGAGGTTATAGACCTACAGTTAATATTATATTACTCTACATGTTAGAGGTTATAGACCTACAGTTAATATTATATTACTCTACAGGTTAGAGGTTATAGACCTACAGTTAATATTATATTACTCTACATGTTAGAGGTTATAGACCTACAGTTAATATTATATTACTCTACAGGTTAGAGGTTATAGACCTACAGTTAATATTATATTATATGTTAGAGGTTATAGACCTACAGTTAATATTATATTACTCTACAGGTTAGAGGTTATAGACCTACAGTTAATATTATATTACTCTATATGTTAGAGGTTATAGACCTACAGTTAATATTATATTACTCTATATGTTAGAGGTTATAGACCTACAGTTAATATTATATTATATGTTAGAGGTTATAGACCTACAGTTAATATTATATTACTCTACAGGTTAGAGGTTATAGACCTACAGTTAATATTATATTACTCTATATGTTAGAGGTTATAGACCTACAGTTAATATTATATTACTCTACAGGTTAGAGGTTATAGACCTACAGTTAATATTATATTACTCTACAGGTTAGAGGTTATAGACCTACAGTTAATATTATATTACTCTATATGTTAGGGGTTATAGACCTACAGTTAATATTATATTACTCTATATGTTAGAGGTTATAGACCTACAGTTAATATTATATTATATGTTAGAGGTTATAGACCTACAGTTAATATTATATTACTCTATATGTTAGAGGTTATAGACCTACAGTTAATATTATATTATATGTTAGAGGTTATAGACCTACAGTTAATATTATATTACTCTATATGTTAGAGGTTATAGACCTACAGTTAATATTATATTATATGTTAGAGGTTATAGACCTACAGTTAATATTATATTACTCTATATGTTAGAGGTTATAGACCTACAGTTAATATTATATTACTCTATATGTTAGAGGTTATAGACCTACAGTTAATATTATATTATATGTTAGAGGTTATAGACCTACAGTTAATATTATATTACTCTATATGTTAGAGGTTATAGACCTACAGTTAATATTATATTACTCTACAGGTTAGAGGTTATAGACCTACAGTTAATATTATATTATATGTTAGAGGTTATAGACCTACAGTTAATATTATATTACTCTACAGGTTAGGGGTTATAGACCTACAGTTAATATTATATTATATGTTAGGGGTTATAGACCTACAGTTAATATTATATTACTCTACAGGTTAGAGGTTATAGACCTACAGTTAATATTATATTATATGTTAGGGGTTATAGACCTACAGTTAATATTATATTACTCTACAGGTTAGAGGTTATAGACCTACAGTTAATATTATATTATATGTTAGAGGTTATAGACCTACAGTTAATATTATATTACTCTATATGTTAGGGGTTATAGACCTACAGTTAATATTATATTACTCTATATGTTAGAGGTTATAGACCTACAGTTAATATTATATTACTCTATATGTTAGAGGTTATAGACCTACAGTTAATATTATATTACTCTACAGGTTAGAGGTTATAGACCTACAGTTAATATTATATTACTCTATATGTTAGAGGTTATAGACCTACAGTTAATATTATATTATATGTTAGAGGTTATAGACCTACAGTTAATATTATATTACTCTATATGTTAGAGGTTATAGACCTACAGTTAATATTATATTACTCTATATGTTAGAGGTTATAGACCTACAGTTAATATTATATTATATGTTAGAGGTTATAGACCTACAGTTAATATTATATTACTCTATATGTTAGAGGTTATAGACCTACAGTTAATATTATATTACTCTACAGGTTAGAGGTTATAGACCTACAGTTAATATTATATTATATGTTAGGGGTTATAGACCTACAGTTAATATTATATTATATGTTAGAGGTTATAGACCTACAGTTAATATTATATTACTCTATATGTTAGAGGTTATAGACCTACAGTTAATGTTATATTACTCTATATGTTAGGGGTTATAGACCTACAGTTAATATTATATTATATGTTAGAGGTTATAGACCTACAGTTAATATTATATTACTCTATATGTTAGGGGTTATAGACCTACAGTTAATATTATATTACTCTATATGTTAGAGGTTATAGACCTACAGTTAATATTATATTATATGTTAGAGGTTATAGACCTACAGTTAATATTATATTATATGTTAGAGGTTATAGACCTACAGTTAATATTATATTACTCTATATGTTAGAGGTTATAGACCTACAGTTAATATTATATTATATGTTAGAGGTTATAGACCTACAGTTAATATTATATTACTCTATATGTTAGAGGTTATAGACCTACAGTTAATATTATATTACTCTACAGGTTAGAGGTTATAGACCTACAGTTAATGTTATATTATATGTTAGAGGTTATAGACCTACAGTTAATATTATATTACTCTATATGTTAGAGGTTATAGACCTACAGTTAATATTATATTATATGTTAGAGGTTATAGACCTACAGTTAATATTATATTACTCTATATGTTAGAGGTTATAGACCTACAGTTAATATTATATTACTCTATATGTTAGAGGTTATAGACCTACAGTTAATATTATATTACTCTATATGTTAGAGGTTATAGACCTACAGTTAATATTATATTATATGTTAGAGGTTATAGACCTACAGTTAATATTATATTACTCTATATGTTAGAGGTTATAGACCTACAGTTAATATTATATTATATGTTAGAGGTTATAGACCTACAGTTAATATTATATTACTCTATATGTTAGAGGTTATAGACCTACAGTTAATATTATATTACTCTATATGTTAGAGGTTATAGACCTACAGTTAATATTATATTACTCTATATGTTAGAGGTTATAGACCTACAGTTAATATTATATTACTCTATATGTTAGGGGTTATAGACCTACAGTTAATATTATATTACTCTATATGTTAGAGGTTATAGACCTACAGTTAATATTATATTATATGTTAGAGGTTATAGACCTACAGTTAATATTATATTATATGTTAGAGGTTATAGACCTACAGTTAATATTATATTACTCTATATGTTAGAGGTTATAGACCTACAGTTAATATTATATTATATGTTAGAGGTTATAGACCTACAGTTAATATTATATTACTCTATATGTTAGAGGTTATAGACCTACAGTTAATGTTATATTATATGTTAGAGGTTATAGACCTACAGTTAATATTATATTACTCTATATGTTAGAGGTTATAGACCTACAGTTAATATTATATAACTCTACAGGTTAGAGGTTATAGACCTACAGTTAATATTATATTATATGTTAGGGGTTATAGACCTACAGTTAATATTATATTATATGTTAGGGGTTATAGACCTACAGTTAATATTATATTACTCTATATGTTAGAGGTTATAGACCTATAGTTAATATTATATTACTCTATATGTTAGAGGTTATAGACCTACAGTTAATATTATATTACTCTATATGTTAGAGGTTATAGACCTACAGTTAATATTATATTATATGTTAGGGGTTATAGACCTACAGTTAATATTATATTACTCTATATGTTAGGGGTTATAGACCTACAGTTAATATTATATTACTCTATATGTTAGGGGTTATAGACCTACAGTTAATATTATATTACTCTATATGTTAGAGGTTATAGACCTACAGTTAATATTATATTATATGTTAGGGGTTATAGACCTACAGTTAATATTATATTACTCTACAGGTTAGAGGTTATAGACCTACAGTTAATATTATATTATATGTTAGAGGTTATAGACCTACAGTTAATATTATATTACTCTATATGTTAGAGGTTATAGACCTACAGTTAATATTATATTATATGTTAGAGGTTATAGACCTACAGTTAATATTATATTACTCTATATGTTAGAGGTTATAGACCTACAGTTAATATTATATTATATGTTAGGGGTTATAGACCTACAGTTAATATTATATTATATGTTAGAGGTTATAGACCTACAGTTAATATTATATTACTCTACATGTTAGAGGTTATAGACCTACAGTTAATATTATATTACTCTATATGTTAGAGGTTATAGACCTACAGTTAATATTATATTACTCTATATGTTAGGGGTTATAGACCTACAGTTAATATTATATTACTCTATATGTTAGAGGTTATAGACCTACAGTTAATATTATATTACTCTATATGTTAGGGGTTATAGACCTACAGTTAATATTATATTATATGTTAGAGGTTATAGACCTACAGTTAATATTATATTACTCTATATGTTAGAGGTTATAGACCTACAGTTAATATTATATTACTCTATATGTTAGGGGTTATAGACCTACAGTTAATATTATATTATATGTTAGAGGTTATAGACCTACAGTTAATATTATATTACTCTATATGTTAGAGGTTATAGACCTACAGTTAATATTATATTACTCTACAGGTTAGAGGTTATAGACCTACAGTTAATATTATATTACTCTACAGGTTAGAGGTTATAGACCTACAGTTAATGTTATATTACTCTATATGTTAGAGGTTATAGACCTACAGTTAATATTATATTACTCTACAGGTTAGAGGTTATAGACCTACAGTTAATATTATATTATATGTTAGAGGTTATAGACCTACAGTTAATATTATATTACTCTATATGTTAGAGGTTATAGACCTACAGTTAATATTATATTATATGTTAGAGGTTATAGACCTACTGTTAATATTATATTACTCTACAGGTTAGAGGTTATAGACCTACAGTTAATATTATATTACTCTACAGGTTAGAGGTTATAGACCTACAGTTAATATTATATTACTCTATATGTTAGAGGTTATAGACCTACAGTTAATATTATATTACTCTATATGTTAGGGGTTATAGACCTACAGTTAATATTATATTACTCTATATGTTAGAGGTTATAGACCTACAGTTAATATTATATTATATGTTAGAGGTTATAGACCTACAGTTAATATTATATTATATGTTAGAGGTTATAGACCTACAGTTAATATTATATTACTCTACAGGTTAGAGGTTATAGACCTACAGTTAATATTATATTACTCTACAGGTTAGAGGTTATAGACCTACAGTTAATATTATATTACTCTATATGTTAGAGGTTATAGACCTACAGTTAATATTATATTACTCTATATGTTAGAGGTTATAGACCTACAGTTAATATTATATTACTCTATATGTTAGGGGTTATAGACCTACAGTTAATATTATATTATATGTTAGGGGTTATAGACCTACAGTTAATATTATATTACTCTACAGGTTAGAGGTTATAGACCTACAGTTAATATTATATTATATGTTAGGGGTTATAGACCTACAGTTAATATTATATTACTCTACAGGTTAGAGGTTATAGACCTACAGTTAATATTATATTACTCTATATGTTAGAGGTTATAGACCTACAGTTAATGTTATATTACTCTATATGTTAGGGGTTATAGACCTACAGTTAATATTATATTATATGTTAGAGGTTATAGACCTACAGTTAATATTATATTATATGTTAGAGGTTATAGACCTACAGTTAATATTATATTACTCTATATGTTAGAGGTTATAGACCTACAGTTAATATTATATTACTCTACAGGTTAGAGGTTATAGACCTACAGTTAATATTATATTATATGTTAGAGGTTATAGACCTACAGTTAATATTATATTATATGTTAGAGGTTATAGACCTACAGTTAATATTATATTACTCTATATGTTAGAGGTTATAGACCTACAGTTAATATTATATTACTCTACAGGTTAGAGGTTATAGACCTACAGTTAATATTATATTACTCTATATGTTAGAGGTTATAGACCTACAGTTAATATTATATTACTCTACAGGTTAGAGGTTATAGACCTACAGTTAATATTATATTACTCTATATGTTAGAGGTTATAGACCTACAGTTAATATTATATTACTCTACAGGTTAGAGGTTATAGACCTACAGTTAATATTATATTATATGTTAGAGGTTATAGACCTACAGTTAATATTATATTACTCTATATGTTAGAGGTTATAGACCTACAGTTAATATTATATTACTCTATATGTTAGAGGTTATAGACCTACAGTTAATATTATATTACTCTATATGTTAGAGGTTATAGACCTACAGTTAATATTATATTACTCTACAGGTTAGAGGTTATAGACCTACAGTTAATATTATATTATATGTTAGAGGTTATAGACCTACAGTTAATATTATATTACTCTATATGTTAGAGGTTATAGACCTACAGTTAATATTATATTACTCTACAGGTTAGAGGTTATAGACCTACAGTTAATATTATATTACTCTACAGGTTAGAGGTTATAGACCTACAGTTAATATTATATTACTCTACAGGTTAGAGGTTATAGACCTATAGTTAATATTATATTATATGTTAGAGGTTATAGACCTACAGTTAATATTATATTACTCTACAGGTTAGAGGTTATAGACCTACAGTTAATGTTATATTACTCTATATGTTAGAGGTTATAGACCTACAGTTAATATTATATTATATGTTAGAGGTTATAGACCTACAGTTAATATTATATTACTCTACAGGTTAGAGGTTATAGACCTACAGTTAATATTATATTACTCTACAGGTTAGAGGTTATAGACCTATAGTTAATATTATATTATATGTTAGAGGTTATAGACCTACAGTTAATATTATATTACTCTACAGGTTAGAGGTTATAGACCTACAGTTAATGTTATATTACTCTATATGTTAGAGGTTATAGACCTACAGTTAATATTATATTATATGTTAGAGGTTATAGACCTACAGTTAATATTATATTACTCTATATGTTAGAGGTTATAGACCTACAGTTAATATTATATTACTCTATATGTTAGAGGTTATAGACCTACAGTTAATATTATATTACTCTATATGTTAGAGGTTATAGACCTACAGTTAATATTATATTACTCTATATGTTAGAGGTTATAGACCTACAGTTAATATTATATTATATGTTAGAGGTTATAGACCTACAGTTAATATTATATTATATGTTAGGGGTTATAGACCTACAGTTAATATTATATTACTCTATATGTTAGAGGTTATAGACCTACAGTTAATATTATATTATATGTTAGAGGTTATAGACCTACAGTTAATATTATATTACTCTACAGGTTAGAGGTTATAGACCTACAGTTAATATTATATTACTCTACAGGTTAGAGGTTATAGACCTACAGTTAATATTATATTACTCTACAGGTTAGAGGTTATAGACCTACAGTTAATATTATATTACTCTATATGTTAGAGGTTATAGACCTACAGTTAATATTATATTATATGTTAGAGGTTATAGACCTACAGTTAATATTATATAACTCTACAGGTTAGAGGTTATAGACCTACAGTTAATATTATATTACTCTATATGTTAGGGGTTATAGACCTACAGTTAATATTATATTATATGTTAGAGGTTATAGACCTACAGTTAATATTATATTACTCTATATGTTAGAGGTTATAGACCTACAGTTAATATTATATTACTCTACAGGTTAGGGGTTATAGACCTACAGTTAATATTATATTACTCTATATGTTAGAGGTTATAGACCTACAGTTAATATTATATTACTCTATATGTTAGGGGTTATAGACCTACAGTTAATATTATATTATATGTTAGAGGTTATAGACCTACAGTTAATATTATATTATATGTTAGGGGTTATAGACCTACAGTTAATATTATATTACTCTACAGGTTAGAGGTTATAGACCTACAGTTAATATTATATTACTCTATATGTTAGAGGTTATAGACCTACAGTTAATATTATATTATATGTTAGAGGTTATAGACCTACAGTTAATATTATATTATATGTTAGAGGTTATAGACCTACAGTTAATATTATATTACTCTACAGGTTAGAGGTTATAGACCTACAGTTAATATTATATTACTCTATATGTTAGGGGTTATAGACCTACAGTTAATATTATATTATATGTTAGAGGTTATAGACCTACAGTTAATATTATATTATATGTTAGAGGTTATAGACCTACAGTTAATATTATATTACTCTATATGTTAGAGGTTATAGACCTACAGTTAATATTATATTATATGTTAGAGGTTATAGACCTACAGTTAATATTATATTACTCTACAGGTTAGAGGTTATAGACCTACAGTTAATATTATATTACTCTATATGTTAGAGGTTATAGACCTACAGTTAATATTATATTACTCTATATGTTAGAGGTTATAGACCTATAGTTAATATTATATTACTCTACAGGTTAGAGGTTATAGACCTACAGTTAATATTATATTACTCTACAGGTTAGAGGTTATAGACCTACAGTTAATATTATATTATATGTTAGAGGTTATAGACCTACAGTTAATATTATATTATATGTTAGAGGTTATAGACCTACAGTTAATATTATATAACTCTACAGGTTAGAGGTTATAGACCTACAGTTAATATTATATTATATGTTAGAGGTTATAGACCTACAGTTAATATTATATAACTCTACAGGTTAGAGGTTATAGACCTACAGTTAATATTATATTATATGTTAGAGGTTATAGACCTACAGTTAATATTATATAACTCTACAGGTTAGAGGTTATAGACCTACAGTTAATATTATATTACTCTATATGTTAGAGGTTATAGACCTACAGTTAATATTATATTACTCTATATGTTAGGGGTTATAGACCTACAGTTAATATTATATTATATGTTAGAGGTTATAGACCTACAGTTAATATTATATTATATGTTAGAGGTTATAGACCTACAGTTAATATTATATTATATGTTAGGGGTTATAGACCTACAGTTAATATTATATTATATGTTAGAGGTTATAGACCTACAGTTAATATTATATTATATGTTAGAGGTTATAGACCTACAGTTAATATTATATTATATGTTAGAGGTTATAGACCTACAGTTAATATTATATTACTCTATATGTTAGAGGTTATAGACCTACAGTTAATATTATATTACTCTATATGTTAGAGGTTATAGACCTACAGTTAATATTATATTACTCTATATGTTAGAGGTTATAGACCTACAGTTAATATTATATTACTCTATATGTTAGGGGTTATAGACCTACAGTTAATATTATATTACTCTATATGTTAGGGGTTATAGACCTACAGTTAATATTATATTATATGTTAGAGGTTATAGACCTACAGTTAATATTATATTATATGTTAGAGGTTATAGACCTACAGTTAATATTATATTACTCTATATGTTAGGGGTTATAGACCTACAGTTAATATTATATTATATGTTAGGGGTTATAGACCTACAGTTAATATTATATTATATGTTAGAGGTTATAGACCTACAGTTAATATTATATTATATGTTAGAGGTTATAGACCTACAGTTAATATTATATTACTCTACAGGTTAGAGGTTATAGACCTACAGTTAATATTATATTACTCTATATGTTAGGGGTTATAGACCTACAGTTAATATTATATTACTCTATATGTTAGGGGTTATAGACCTACAGTTAATATTATATTATATGTTAGGGGTTATAGACCTACAGTTAATATTATATTACTCTATATGTTAGAGGTTATAGACCTACAGTTAATATTATATTACTCTACAGGTTAGAGGTTATAGACCTACAGTTAATATTATATTACTCTACAGGTTAGAGGTTATAGACCTACAGTTAATATTATATTACTCTACAGGTTAGAGGTTATAGACCTACAGTTAATATTATATAACTCTACAGGTTAGAGGTTATAGACCTACAGTTAATATTATATTACTCTATATGTTAGAGGTTATAGACCTACAGTTAATATTATATTACTCTACAGGTTAGAGGTTATAGACCTACAGTTAATATTATATTACTCTATATGTTAGAGGTTATAGACCTATAGTTAATATTATATTACTCTATATGTTAGAGGTTATAGACCTACAGTTAATATTATATTACTCTATATGTTAGAGGTTATAGACCTACAGTTAATATTATATTACTCTATATGTTAGAGGTTATAGACCTACAGTTAATATTATATTACTCTACATGTTAGAGGTTATAGACATACAGTTAATATTATATTACTCTACAGGTTAGAGGTTATAGACCTACAGTTAATATTATATTATATGTTAGAGGTTATAGACCTACAGTTAATATTATATTACTCTACAGGTTAGAGGTTATAGACCTACAGTTAATATTATATTACTCTACAGGTTAGAGGTTATAGACCTACAGTTAATATTATATTATATGTTAGGGGTTATAGACCTACAGTTAATATTATATTACTCTACAGGTTAGAGGTTATAGACCTACAGTTAATATTATATTACTCTACAGGTTAGAGGTTATAGACCTACAGTTAATATTATATTACTCTATATGTTAGGGGTTATAGACCTACAGTTAATATTATATTACTCTATATGTTAGAGGTTATAGACCTACAGTTAATATTATATTATATGTTAGAGGTTATAGACCTACAGTTAATATTATATTATATGTTAGGGGTTATAGACCTACAGTTAATATTATATTACTCTATATGTTAGAGGTTATAGACCTACAGTTAATATTATATTACTCTATATGTTAGGGGTTATAGACCTACAGTTAATATTATATTACTCTATATGTTAGAGGTTATAGACCTACAGTTAATATTATATTACTCTATATGTTAGAGGTTATAGACCTACAGTTAATGTTATATTACTCTATATGTTAGGGGTTATAGACCTACAGTTAATGTTATATTATATGTTAGAGGTTATAGACCTACAGTTAATATTATATTATATGTTAGAGGTTATAGACCTACAGTTAATATTATATTACTCTACAGGTTAGAGGTTATAGACCTACAGTTAATATTATATTACTCTACAGGTTAGAGGTTATAGACCTACAGTTAATATTATATTACTCTATATGTTAGAGGTTATAGACCTACAGTTAATATTATATTACTCTACAGGTTAGAGGTTATAGACCTACAGTTAATATTATATTACTCTACAGGTTAGAGGTTATAGACCTACAGTTAATATTATATTACTCTATATGTTAGGGGTTATAGACCTACAGTTAATATTATATTACTCTATATGTTAGAGGTTATAGACCTACAGTTAATATTATATTACTCTATATGTTAGAGGTTATAGACCTACAGTTAATATTATATTATATGTTAGAGGTTATAGACCTACAGTTAATATTATATTACTCTACAGGTTAGAGGTTATAGACCTACAGTTAATATTATATTACTCTATATGTTAGAGGTTATAGACCTACAGTTAATATTATATTATATGTTAGAGGTTATAGACCTACAGTTAATATTATATTACTCTATATGTTAGAGGTTATAGACCTACAGTTAATATTATATTACTCTACAGGTTAGAGGTTATAGACCTACAGTTAATATTATATAACTCTACAGGTTAGAGGTTATAGACCTACAGTTAATATTATATTACTCTACAGGTTAGAGGTTATAGACCTACAGTTAATATTATATAACTCTATATGTTAGAGGTTATAGACCTACAGTTAATATTATATTATATGTTAGAGGTTATAGACCTACAGTTAATATTATATTACTCTATATGTTAGAGGTTATAGACCTACAGTTAATATTATATTACTCTACAGGTTAGAGGTTATAGACCTACAGTTAATATTATATTACTCTATATGTTAGAGGTTATAGACCTACAGTTAATATTATATTATATGTTAGAGGTTATAGACCTACAGTTAATATTATATTACTCTACAGGTTAGAGGTTATAGACCTACAGTTAATATTATATTACTCTACAGGTTAGAGGTTATAGACCTACAGTTAATATTATATTACTCTACAGGTTAGAGGTTATAGACCTACAGTTAATATTATATTACTCTACAGGTTAGAGGTTATAGACCTACAGTTAATATTATATTACTCTATATGTTAGAGGTTATAGACCTACAGTTAATATTATATTACTCTACATGTTAGGGGTTATAGACCTACAGTTAATATTATATTACTCTACAGGTTAGAGGTTATAGACCTACAGTTAATATTATATTACTCTATATGTTAGAGGTTATAGACCTACAGTTAATATTATATTACTCTATATGTTAGGGGTTATAGACCTACAGTTAATATTATATTACTCTATATGTTAGGGGTTATAGACCTACAGTTAATATTATATTACTCTACAGGTTAGAGGTTATAGACCTACAGTTAATATTATATTACTCTATATGTTAGAGGTTATAGACCTACAGTTAATATTATATTATATGTTAGAGGTTATAGACCTACAGTTAATATTATATTACTCTATATGTTAGGGGTTATAGACCTACAGTTAATATTATATTACTCTATATGTTAGAGGTTATAGACCTACAGTTAATATTATATTATATGTTAGAGGTTATAGACCTACAGTTAATATTATATAACTCTATATGTTAGAGGTTATAGACCTACAGTTAATATTATATAACTCTATATGTTAGAGGTTATAGACCTACAGTTAATATTATATTACTCTACAGGTTAGAGGTTATAGACCTACAGTTAATATTATATTACTCTATATGTTAGAGGTTATAGACCTACAGTTAATATTATATTACTCTATATGTTAGAGGTTATAGACCTACAGTTAATATTATATTACTCTATATGTTAGAGGTTATAGACCTACAGTTAATATTATATTACTCTATATGTTAGAGGTTATAGACCTACAGTTAATATTATATTACTCTACAGGTTAGAGGTTATAGACCTACAGTTAATATTATATTATATGTTAGGGGTTATAGACCTACAGTTAATATTATATTACTCTACAGGTTAGAGGTTATAGACCTACAGTTAATATTATATTACTCTACAGGTTAGAGGTTATAGACCTACAGTTAATATTATATTACTCTATATGTTAGGGGTTATAGACCTACAGTTAATATTATATTACTCTATATGTTAGAGGTTATAGACCTACAGTTAATATTATATAACTCTATATGTTAGGGGTTATAGACCTACAGTTAATATTATATTACTCTATATGTTAGAGGTTATAGACCTACAGTTAATATTATATTACTCTACAGGTTAGAGGTTATAGACCTACAGTTAATATTATATTACTCTACAGGTTAGAGGTTATAGACCTACAGTTAATATTATATTATATGTTAGAGGTTATAGACCTACAGTTAATATTATATTACTCTACAGGTTAGAGGTTATAGACCTACAGTTAATATTATATTATATGTTAGAGGTTATAGACCTACAGTTAATATTATATTACTCTACAGGTTAGAGGTTATAGACCTACAGTTAATATTATATTACTCTACAGGTTAGAGGTTATAGACCTACAGTTAATATTATATTACTCTATATGTTAGGGGTTATAGACCTACAGTTAATATTATATTACTCTACAGGTTAGAGGTTATAGACCTACAGTTAATATTATATTACTCTATATGTTAGAGGTTATAGACCTACAGTTAATATTATATTATATGTTAGAGGTTATAGACCTACAGTTAATATTATATTATATGTTAGAGGTTATAGACCTACAGTTAATATTATATTATATGTTAGGGGTTATAGACCTACAGTTAATATTATATTACTCTATATGTTAGGGGTTATAGACCTACAGTTAATATTATATTACTCTATATGTTAGAGGTTATAGACCTACAGTTAATATTATATTACTCTATATGTTAGAGGTTATAGACCTACAGTTAATATTATATTACTCTATAGGTTAGAGGTTATAGACCTACAGTTAATATTATATTATATGTTAGAGGTTATAGACCTACAGTTAATATTATATTACTCTATATGTTAGAGGTTATAGACCTACAGTTAATATTATATTATATGTTAGAGGTTATAGACCTACAGTTAATATTATATGTTAGAGGTTATAGACCTACAGTTAATATTATATTATATGTTAGAGGTTATAGACCTACAGTTAATATTATATTACTCTACAGGTTAGAGGTTATAGACCTACAGTTAATATTATATTACTCTATATGTTAGAGGTTATAGACCTACAGTTAATATTATATTACTCTACAGGTTAGAGGTTATAGACCTACAGTTAATATTATATTATATGTTAGAGGTTATAGACCTACAGTTAATATTATATTATATGTTAGAGGTTATAGACCTACAGTTAATATTATATTATATGTTAGGGGTTATAGACCTACAGTTAATATTATATTATATGTTAGAGGTTATAGACCTACAGTTAATATTATATTATATGTTAGAGGTTATAGACCTACAGTTAATGTTATATTACTCTATATGTTAGAGGTTATAGACCTACAGTTAATATTATATAACTCTACAGGTTAGAGGTTATAGACCTACAGTTAATATTATATTACTCTACAGGTTAGAGGTTATAGACCTACAGTTAATATTATATTACTCTATATGTTAGAGGTTATAGACCTACAGTTAATATTATATTACTCTATATGTTAGGGGTTATAGACCTACAGTTAATATTATATTATATGTTAGAGGTTATAGACCTACAGTTAATATTATATTACTCTATATGTTAGAGGTTATAGACCTACAGTTAATATTATATTACTCTATATGTTAGAGGTTATAGACCTACAGTTAATATTATATTACTCTACAGGTTAGAGGTTATAGACCTACAGTTAATATTATATTACTCTATATGTTAGAGGTTATAGACCTACAGTTAATATTATATTACTCTACAGGTTAGAGGTTATAGACCTACAGTTAATATTATATTATATGTTAGAGGTTATAGACCTACAGTTAATATTATATTACTCTACAGGTTAGAGGTTATAGACCTACAGTTAATATTATATTATATGTTAGAGGTTATAGACCTACAGTTAATGTTATATTACTCTATATGTTAGAGGTTATAGACCTACAGTTAATATTATATTACTCTATATGTTAGAGGTTATAGACCTACAGTTAATATTATATTATATGTTAGAGGTTATAGACCTACAGTTAATATTATATTACTCTATATGTTAGAGGTTATAGACCTACAGTTAATATTATATAACTCTACAGGTTAGAGGTTATAGACCTACAGTTAATATTATATAACTCTACAGGTTCGAGGTTATAGACCTACAGTTAATATTATATAACTCTACAGGTTAGGGGTTATAGACCTAGAGTTAATATTATATTACTCTACAGGTTAGAGGTTATAGACCTACAGTTAATATTATATAACTCTACAGGTTAGAGGTTATAGACCTACAGTTAATATTATATTATATGTTAGAGGTTATAGACCTACAGTTAATATTATATTATATGTTAGGGGTTATAGACCTACAGTTAATATTATATTACTCTACAGGTTAGAGGTTATAGACCTACAGTTAATATTATATTACTCTACAGGTTAGAGGTTATAGACCTACAGTTAATATTATATTATATGTTAGAGGTTATAGACCTACAGTTAATATTATATTACTCTATATGTTAGAGGTTATAGACCTACAGTTAATATTATATTACTCTACAGGTTAGAGGTTATAGACCTACAGTTAATATTATATTACTCTATATGTTAGAGGTTATAGACCTACAGTTAATATTATATTACTCTACAGGTTAGGGGTTATAGACCTACAGTTAATATTATATTACTCTATATGTTAGAGGTTATAGACCTACAGTTAATATTATATTACTCTATATGTTAGAGGTTATAGACCTACAGTTAATATTATATTACTCTACAGGTTAGAGGTTATAGACCTACAGTTAATATTATATTATATGTTAGAGGTTATAGACCTACAGTTAATATTATATTACTCTATATGTTAGAGGTTATAGACCTACAGTTAATATTATATTATATGTTAGAGGTTATAGACCTACAGTTAATATTATATTACTCTACAGGTTAGAGGTTATAGACCTACAGTTAATATTATATTACTCTACAGGTTAGGGGTTATAGACCTACAGTTAATATTATATTACTCTATATGTTAGAGGTTATAGACCTACAGTTAATATTATATTACTCTATATGTTAGAGGTTATAGACCTACAGTTAATATTATATTACTCTATATGTTAGAGGTTATAGACCTACAGTTAATATTATATTACTCTACAGGTTAGAGGTTATAGACCTACAGTTAATATTATATTACTCTACAGGTTAGAGGTTATAGACCTACAGTTAATATTATATTATATGTTAGGGGTTATAGACCTACAGTTAATATTATATAACTCTACAGGTTAGAGGTTATAGACCTACAGTTAATATTATATTATATGTTAGGGGTTATAGACCTACAGTTAATATTATATAACTCTACAGGTTAGAGGTTATAGACCTACAGTTAATATTATATTACTCTACAGGTTAGAGGTTATAGACCTATAGTTAATATTATATTACTCTATATGTTAGAGGTTATAGACCTACAGTTAATATTATATTACTCTATATGTTAGAGGTTATAGACCTACAGTTAATATTATATTACTCTACAGGTTAGAGGTTATAGACCTATAGTTAATATTATATTACTCTATATGTTAGAGGTTATAGACCTACAGTTAATATTATATAACTCTATATGTTAGAGGTTATAGACCTACAGTTAATATTATATTATATGTTAGAGGTTATAGACCTACAGTTAATATTATATAACTCTACAGGTTAGAGGTTATAGACCTACAGTTAATATTATATTATATGTTAGGGGTTATAGACCTACAGTTAATATTATATTACTCTACAGGTTAGAGGTTATAGACCTACAGTTAATATTATATTACTCTATATGTTAGAGGTTATAGACCTACAGTTAATATTATATTATATGTTAGGGGTTATAGACCTACAGTTAATATTATATTATATGTTAGAGGTTATAGACCTACAGTTAATATTATATTACTCTATATGTTAGGGGTTATAGACCTACAGTTAATATTATATTACTCTATATGTTAGAGGTTATAGACCTACAGTTAATATTATATTATATGTTAGAGGTTATAGACCTACAGTTAATATTATATTATATGTTAGGGGTTATAGACCTACAGTTAATATTATATTATATGTTAGGGGTTATAGACCTACAGTTAATATTATATTACTCTATATGTTAGAGGTTATAGACCTACAGTTAATATTATATTACTCTATATGTTAGAGGTTATAGACCTACAGTTAATATTATATTACTTTACAGGTTAGAGGTTATAGACCTACAGTTAATATTATATTATATGTTAGGGGTTATAGACCTACAGTTAATATTATATTATATGTTAGGGGTTATAGACCTACAGTTAATATTATATTACTCTATATGTTAGAGGTTATAGACCTACAGTTAATATTATATTACTCTATATGTTAGAGGTTATAGACCTACAGTTAATATTATATTACTCTACAGGTTAGAGGTTATAGACCTACAGTTAATATTATATTACTCTATATGTTAGGGGTTATAGACCTACAGTTAATATTATATTACTCTATATGTTAGGGGTTATAGACCTACAGTTAATATTATATTACTCTATATGTTAGGGGTTATAGACCTAGAGTTAATATTATATTACTCTACAGGTTAGAGGTTATAGACCTACAGTTAATATTATATTACTCTACAGGTTAGAGGTTATAGACCTACAGTTAATATTATATTATATGTTAGAGGTTATAGACCTACAGTTAATATTATATTACTCTACAGGTTAGAGGTTATAGACCTACAGTTAATATTATATTACTCTATATGTTAGAGGTTATAGACCTACAGTTAATATTATATAACTCTACAGGTTAGAGGTTATAGACCTACAGTTAATATTATATTATATGTTAGAGGTTATAGACCTACAGTTAATATTATATAACTCTACAGGTTAGAGGTTATAGACCTACAGTTAATATTATATTATATGTTAGAGGTTATAGACCTACAGTTAATATTATATTACTCTATATGTTAGAGGTTATAGACCTACAGTTAATATTATATTACTCTATATGTTAGAGGTTATAGACCTACAGTTAATATTATATTACTCTATATGTTAGAGGTTATAGACCTACAGTTAATATTATATAACTCTACAGGTTAGAGGTTATAGACCTACAGTTAATATTATATTATATGTTAGGGGTTATAGACCTACAGTTAATATTATATTATATGTTAGGGGTTATAGACCTACAGTTAATATTATATTACTCTATATGTTAGAGGTTATAGACCTATAGTTAATATTATATTACTCTATATGTTAGAGGTTATAGACCTACAGTTAATATTATATTACTCTATATGTTAGAGGTTATAGACCTACAGTTAATATTATATTATATGTTAGGGGTTATAGACCTACAGTTAATATTATATTACTCTATATGTTAGAGGTTATAGACCTACAGTTAATATTATATTATATGTTAGAGGTTATAGACCTACAGTTAATATTATATTATATGTTAGGGGTTATAGACCTACAGTTAATATTATATTATATGTTAGGGGTTATAGACCTACAGTTAATATTATATTACTCTATATGTTAGAGGTTATAGACCTACAGTTAATATTATATTATATGTTAGGGGTTATAGACCTACAGTTAATATTATATTACTCTATATGTTAGGGGTTATAGACCTACAGTTAATATTATATTATATGTTAGGGGTTATAGACCTACAGTTAATATTATATTACTCTATATGTTAGGGGTTATAGACCTACAGTTAATATTATATTACTCTATATGTTAGGGGTTATAGACCTACAGTTAATATTATATTATATGTTAGGGGTTATAGACCTACAGTTAATATTATATTACTCTATATGTTAGAGGTTATAGACCTACAGTTAATATTATATTACTCTACAGGTTAGAGGTTATAGACCTACAGTTAATATTATATAACTCTACAGGTTAGAGGTTATAGACCTACAGTTAATATTATATTACTCTATATGTTAGAGGTTATAGACCTACAGTTAATATTATATTATATGTTAGAGGTTATAGACCTACAGTTAATATTATATTACTCTATATGTTAGAGGTTATAGACCTACAGTTAATATTATATTACTCTATATGTTAGAGGTTATAGACCTACAGTTAATATTATATTATATGTTAGAGGTTATAGACCTACAGTTAATATTATATTATATGTTAGGGGTTATAGACCTACAGTTAATATTATATTACTCTACAGGTTAGAGGTTATAGACCTACAGTTAATATTATATTACTCTACAGGTTAGAGGTTATAGACCTACAGTTAATGTTATATTACTCTATATGTTAGAGGTTATAGACCTACAGTTAATATTATATTACTCTATATGTTAGAGGTTATAGACCTACAGTTAATATTATATTACTCTACAGGTTAGAGGTTATAGACCTACAGTTAATATTATATTACTCTATATGTTAGAGGTTATAGACCTACAGTTAATATTATATTATATGTTAGAGGTTATAGACCTACTGTTAATATTATATTACTCTATATGTTAGGGGTTATAGACCTACAGTTAATATTATATTATATGTTAGAGGTTATAGACCTACAGTTAATATTATATTACTCTACAGGTTAGAGGTTATAGACCTACAGTTAATATTATATTACTCTATATGTTAGAGGTTATAGACCTACAGTTAATATTATATTACTCTACAGGTTAGAGGTTATAGACCTACTGTTAATATTATATTACTCTATATGTTAGAGGTTATAGACCTACAGTTAATATTATATTACTCTATATGTTAGAGGTTATAGACCTACAGTTAATATTATATTACTCTATATGTTAGAGGTTATAGACCTACAGTTAATATTATATTACTCTATATGTTAGAGGTTATAGACCTACAGTTAATATTATATTATATGTTAGAGGTTATAGACCTACAGTTAATATTATATTACTCTATATGTTAGAGGTTATAGACCTACAGTTAATATTATATTATATGTTAGAGGTTATAGACCTATAGTTAATATTATATTATATGTTAGAGGTTATAGACCTATAGTTAATATTATATTATATGTTAGAGGTTATAGACCTATAGTTAATATTATATTATATGTTAGAGGTTATAGACCTACAGTTAATATTATATTACTCTATATGTTAGAGGTTATAGACCTACAGTTAATATTATATTATATGTTAGAGGTTATAGACCTACAGTTAATATTATATTACTCTATATGTTAGAGGTTATAGACCTACAGTTAATATTATATTACTCTATATGTTAGAGGTTATAGACCTACAGTTAATATTATATTACTCTATATGTTAGGGGTTATAGACCTACAGTTAATATTATATTATATGTTAGGGGTTATAGACCTACAGTTAATATTATATTACTCTACAGGTTAGAGGTTATAGACCTACAGTTAATATTATATTATATGTTAGGGGTTATAGACCTACAGTTAATATTATATTATATGTTAGAGGTTATAGACCTACAGTTAATATTATATTATATGTTAGGGGTTATAGACCTACAGTTAATATTATATTATATGTTAGAGGTTATAGACCTACAGTTAATATTATATTACTCTATATGTTAGAGGTTATAGACCTACAGTTAATGTTATATTACTCTATATGTTAGGGGTTATAGACCTACAGTTAATATTATATTATATGTTAGAGGTTATAGACCTACAGTTAATATTATATTACTCTATATGTTAGAGGTTATAGACCTACAGTTAATATTATATTACTCTATATGTTAGAGGTTATAGACCTACAGTTAATATTATATTACTCTACAGGTTAGAGGTTATAGACCTACAGTTAATATTATATTATATGTTAGAGGTTATAGACCTACAGTTAATATTATATTACTCTATATGTTAGAGGTTATAGACCTACAGTTAATGTTATATTACTCTATATGTTAGAGGTTATAGACCTACAGTTAATATTATATTATATGTTAGAGGTTATAGACCTACAGTTAATATTATATTACTCTACAGGTTAGAGGTTATAGACCTACAGTTAATATTATATTACTCTACAGGTTAGAGGTTATAGACCTACAGTTAATGTTATATTACTCTATATGTTAGAGGTTATAGACCTACAGTTAATATTATATTATATGTTAGAGGTTATAGACCTACAGTTAATATTATATTACTCTACAGGTTAGAGGTTATAGACCTACAGTTAATATTATATTACTCTACAGGTTAGAGGTTATAGACCTATAGTTAATATTATATTATATGTTAGAGGTTATAGACCTACAGTTAATATTATATTACTCTACAGGTTAGAGGTTATAGACCTACAGTTAATGTTATATTACTCTATATGTTAGAGGTTATAGACCTACAGTTAATATTATATTATATGTTAGAGGTTATAGACCTACAGTTAATATTATATTACTCTATATGTTAGAGGTTATAGACCTACAGTTAATATTATATTACTCTATATGTTAGAGGTTATAGACCTACAGTTAATATTATATTACTCTATATGTTAGAGGTTATAGACCTACAGTTAATATTATATTACTCTATATGTTAGAGGTTATAGACCTACAGTTAATATTATATTATATGTTAGAGGTTATAGACCTACAGTTAATATTATATTATATGTTAGGGGTTATAGACCTACAGTTAATATTATATTACTCTATATGTTAGAGGTTATAGACCTACAGTTAATATTATATTACTCTATATGTTAGAGGTTATAGACCTACAGTTAATATTATATTACTCTATATGTTAGAGGTTATAGACCTACAGTTAATATTATATTATATGTTAGGGGTTATAGACCTACAGTTAATATTATATTACTCTATATGTTAGAGGTTATAGACCTACAGTTAATATTATATTATATGTTAGAGGTTATAGACCTACAGTTAATATTATATTACTCTACAGGTTAGAGGTTATAGACCTACAGTTAATATTATATTACTCTACAGGTTAGAGGTTATAGACCTACAGTTAATATTATATTACTCTACAGGTTAGAGGTTATAGACCTACAGTTAATATTATATTACTCTACAGGTTAGAGGTTATAGACCTACAGTTAATATTATATTACTCTATATGTTAGAGGTTATAGACCTACAGTTAATATTATATTATATGTTAGAGGTTATAGACCTACAGTTAATATTATATAACTCTACAGGTTAGAGGTTATAGACCTACAGTTAATATTATATTACTCTATATGTTAGGGGTTATAGACCTACAGTTAATATTATATTATATGTTAGAGGTTATAGACCTACAGTTAATATTATATTACTCTATATGTTAGAGGTTATAGACCTACAGTTAATATTATATAACTCTACAGGTTAGAGGTTATAGACCTACAGTTAATATTATATTACTCTATATGTTAGAGGTTATAGACCTACAGTTAATATTATATTACTCTATATGTTAGAGGTTATAGACCTACAGTTAATATTATATTACTCTATATGTTAGGGGTTATAGACCTACAGTTAATATTATATTATATGTTAGAGGTTATAGACCTACAGTTAATATTATATTATATGTTAGGGGTTATAGACCTACAGTTAATATTATATTACTCTACAGGTTAGAGGTTATAGACCTACAGTTAATATTATATTACTCTATATGTTAGAGGTTATAGACCTACAGTTAATATTATATTATATGTTAGAGGTTATAGACCTACAGTTAATATTATATTATATGTTAGAGGTTATAGACCTACAGTTAATATTATATTACTCTACAGGTTAGAGGTTATAGACCTACAGTTAATATTATATTACTCTATATGTTAGGGGTTATAGACCTACAGTTAATATTATATTATATGTTAGAGGTTATAGACCTACAGTTAATATTATATTATATGTTAGAGGTTATAGACCTACAGTTAATATTATATTACTCTATATGTTAGAGGTTATAGACCTACAGTTAATATTATATTATATGTTAGAGGTTATAGACCTACAGTTAATATTATATTACTCTACAGGTTAGAGGTTATAGACCTACAGTTAATATTATATTACTCTATATGTTAGAGGTTATAGACCTACAGTTAATATTATATTACTCTATATGTTAGAGGTTATAGACCTATAGTTAATATTATATTACTCTACAGGTTAGAGGTTATAGACCTACAGTTAATATTATATTACTCTACAGGTTAGAGGTTATAGACCTACAGTTAATATTATATTATATGTTAGAGGTTATAGACCTACAGTTAATATTATATTATATGTTAGAGGTTATAGACCTACAGTTAATATTATATAACTCTACAGGTTAGAGGTTATAGACCTACAGTTAATATTATATTATATGTTAGAGGTTATAGACCTACAGTTAATATTATATAACTCTACAGGTTAGAGGTTATAGACCTACAGTTAATATTATATTATATGTTAGAGGTTATAGACCTACAGTTAATATTATATAACTCTACAGGTTAGAGGTTATAGACCTACAGTTAATATTATATTACTCTATATGTTAGAGGTTATAGACCTACAGTTAATATTATATTACTCTATATGTTAGGGGTTATAGACCTACAGTTAATATTATATTATATGTTAGAGGTTATAGACCTACAGTTAATATTATATTATATGTTAGAGGTTATAGACCTACAGTTAATATTATATTATATGTTAGGGGTTATAGACCTACAGTTAATATTATATTATATGTTAGAGGTTATAGACCTACAGTTAATATTATATTATATGTTAGAGGTTATAGACCTACAGTTAATATTATATTATATGTTAGAGGTTATAGACCTACAGTTAATATTATATTACTCTATATGTTAGAGGTTATAGACCTACAGTTAATATTATATTACTCTATATGTTAGAGGTTATAGACCTACAGTTAATATTATATTACTCTATATGTTAGAGGTTATAGACCTACAGTTAATATTATATTACTCTATATGTTAGGGGTTATAGACCTACAGTTAATATTATATTACTCTATATGTTAGGGGTTATAGACCTACAGTTAATATTATATTATATGTTAGAGGTTATAGACCTACAGTTAATATTATATTATATGTTAGAGGTTATAGACCTACAGTTAATATTATATTACTCTATATGTTAGGGGTTATAGACCTACAGTTAATATTATATTATATGTTAGGGGTTATAGACCTACAGTTAATATTATATTATATGTTAGAGGTTATAGACCTACAGTTAATATTATATTATATGTTAGAGGTTATAGACCTACAGTTAATATTATATTACTCTACAGGTTAGAGGTTATAGACCTACAGTTAATATTATATTACTCTATATGTTAGGGGTTATAGACCTACAGTTAATATTATATTACTCTATATGTTAGGGGTTATAGACCTACAGTTAATATTATATTATATGTTAGGGGTTATAGACCTACAGTTAATATTATATTACTCTATATGTTAGAGGTTATAGACCTACAGTTAATATTATATTACTCTACAGGTTAGAGGTTATAGACCTACAGTTAATATTATATTACTCTACAGGTTAGAGGTTATAGACCTACAGTTAATATTATATTACTCTACAGGTTAGAGGTTATAGACCTACAGTTAATATTATATAACTCTACAGGTTAGAGGTTATAGACCTACAGTTAATATTATATTACTCTATATGTTAGAGGTTATAGACCTACAGTTAATATTATATTACTCTACAGGTTAGAGGTTATAGACCTACAGTTAATATTATATTACTCTATATGTTAGAGGTTATAGACCTACAGTTAATATTATATTACTCTATATGTTAGAGGTTATAGACCTACAGTTAATATTATATTACTCTACAGGTTAGAGGTTATAGACCTACAGTTAATATTATATTACTCTACATGTTAGAGGTTATAGACCTACAGTTAATATTATATTACTCTACAGGTTAGAGGTTATAGACCTACAGTTAATATTATATTACTCTACAGGTTAGAGGTTATAGACCTACAGTTAATATTATATTACTCTACAGGTTAGAGGTTATAGACCTACAGTTAATATTATATTACTCTATATGTTAGAGGTTATAGACCTACAGTTAATATTATATTATATGTTAGGGGTTATAGACCTATAGTTAATATTATATTATATGTTAGGGGTTATAGACCTAGAGTTAATATTATATTACTCTATATGTTAGAGGTTATAGACCTACAGTTAATATTATATTACTCTATATGTTAGAGGTTATAGACCTACAGTTAATATTATATTACTCTATATGTTAGAGGTTATAGACCTACAGTTAATATTATATTACTCTATATGTTAGAGGTTATAGACCTACAGTTAATATTATATTACTCTACAGGTTAGAGGTTATAGACCTACAGTTAATATTATATTACTCTATATGTTAGAGGTTATAGACCTACAGTTAATATTATATTATATGTTAGGGGTTATAGACCTATAGTTAATATTATATTACTCTATATGTTAGAGGTTATAGACCTACAGTTAATATTATATTACTCTATATGTTAGAGGTTATAGACCTACAGTTAATATTATATTACTCTATATGTTAGAGGTTATAGACCTACAGTTAATATTATATTACTCTACATGTTAGAGGTTATAGACATACAGTTAATATTATATTACTCTACAGGTTAGAGGTTATAGACCTACAGTTAATATTATATTATATGTTAGAGGTTATAGACCTACAGTTAATATTATATTACTCTACAGGTTAGAGGTTATAGACCTACAGTTAATATTATATTACTCTACAGGTTAGAGGTTATAGACCTACAGTTAATATTATATTATATGTTAGGGGTTATAGACCTACAGTTAATATTATATTACTCTACAGGTTAGAGGTTATAGACCTACAGTTAATATTATATTACTCTACAGGTTAGAGGTTATAGACCTACAGTTAATATTATATTACTCTATATGTTAGGGGTTATAGACCTACAGTTAATATTATATTACTCTATATGTTAGAGGTTATAGACCTACAGTTAATATTATATTATATGTTAGAGGTTATAGACCTACAGTTAATATTATATTATATGTTAGGGGTTATAGACCTACAGTTAATATTATATTACTCTATATGTTAGAGGTTATAGACCTACAGTTAATATTATATTACTCTATATGTTAGGGGTTATAGACCTACAGTTAATATTATATTACTCTATATGTTAGAGGTTATAGACCTACAGTTAATATTATATTATATGTTAGAGGTTATAGACCTACAGTTAATATTATATTACTCTACAGGTTAGAGGTTATAGACCTACAGTTAATATTATATTATATGTTAGAGGTTATAGACCTACAGTTAATATTATATTACTCTATATGTTAGAGGTTATAGACCTACAGTTAATATTATATTACTCTATATGTTAGAGGTTATAGACCTACAGTTAATATTATATTATATGTTAGAGGTTATAGACCTACAGTTAATATTATATTACTCTATATGTTAGAGGTTATAGACCTACAGTTAATATTATATAACTCTACAGGTTAGAGGTTATAGACCTACAGTTAATATTATATTATATGTTAGAGGTTATAGACCTACAGTTAATATTATATAACTCTACAGGTTAGAGGTTATAGACCTACAGTTAATATTATATTACTCTACAGGTTAGAGGTTATAGACCTACAGTTAATATTATATTACTCTATATGTTAGAGGTTATAGACCTACAGTTAATATTATATTACTCTACAGGTTAGAGGTTATAGACCTACAGTTAATATTATATTATATGTTAGAGGTTATAGACCTACAGTTAATATTATATTACTCTATATGTTAGGGGTTATAGACCTACAGTTAATATTATATTACTCTATATGTTAGGGGTTATAGACCTACAGTTAATATTATATTACTCTATATGTTAGGGGTTATAGACCTACAGTTAATATTATATTATATGTTAGAGGTTATAGACCTACAGTTAATATTATATTATATGTTAGAGGTTATAGACCTACAGTTAATATTATATTACTCTACAGGTTAGAGGTTATAGACCTACAGTTAATATTATATTACTCTATATGTTAGAGGTTATAGACCTACAGTTAATATTATATTACTCTACAGGTTAGAGGTTATAGACCTACAGTTAATATTATATAACTCTACAGGTTAGAGGTTATAGACCTACAGTTAATATTATATTACTCTACAGGTTAGAGGTTATAGACCTACAGTTAATATTATATAACTCTATATGTTAGAGGTTATAGACCTACAGTTAATATTATATTATATGTTAGAGGTTATAGACCTACAGTTAATATTATATTACTCTATATGTTAGAGGTTATAGACCTACAGTTAATATTATATTACTCTACAGGTTAGAGGTTATAGACCTACAGTTAATATTATATTACTCTATATGTTAGAGGTTATAGACCTACAGTTAATATTATATTATATGTTAGAGGTTATAGACCTACAGTTAATATTATATTACTCTACAGGTTAGAGGTTATAGACCTACAGTTAATATTATATTACTCTACAGGTTAGAGGTTATAGACCTACAGTTAATATTATATTACTCTACAGGTTAGAGGTTATAGACCTACAGTTAATATTATATTACTCTATATGTTAGAGGTTATAGACCTACAGTTAATATTATATTACTCTACAGGTTAGAGGTTATAGACCTACAGTTAATATTATATTACTCTATATGTTAGGGGTTATAGACCTACAGTTAATATTATATTACTCTACAGGTTAGAGGTTATAGACCTACAGTTAATATTATATTACTCTATATGTTAGAGGTTATAGACCTACAGTTAATATTATATTATATGTTAGAGGTTATAGACCTACAGTTAATATTATATTACTCTATATGTTAGGGGTTATAGACCTACAGTTAATATTATATTACTCTATATGTTAGAGGTTATAGACCTACAGTTAATATTATATTATATGTTAGAGGTTATAGACCTACAGTTAATATTATATAACTCTATATGTTAGAGGTTATAGACCTACAGTTAATATTATATTACTCTATATGTTAGAGGTTATAGACCTACAGTTAATATTATATTATATGTTAGAGGTTATAGACCTACAGTTAATATTATATTACTCTATATGTTAGGGGTTATAGACCTACAGTTAATATTATATTACTCTACAGGTTAGAGGTTATAGACCTACAGTTAATATTATATTACTCTATATGTTAGAGGTTATAGACCTACAGTTAATATTATATTACTCTATATGTTAGAGGTTATAGACCTACAGTTAATATTATATTACTCTATATGTTAGAGGTTATAGACCTACAGTTAATATTATATTACTCTATATGTTAGAGGTTATAGACCTACAGTTAATATTATATTACTCTACAGGTTAGAGGTTATAGACCTACAGTTAATATTATATTACTCTATATGTTAGAGGTTATAGACCTACAGTTAATATTATATTACTCTACAGGTTAGAGGTTATAGACCTACAGTTAATATTATATTATATGTTAGAGGTTATAGACCTACAGTTAATATTATATTATATGTTAGAGGTTATAGACCTACAGTTAATATTATATTATATGTTAGGGGTTATAGACCTACAGTTAATATTATATTATATGTTAGAGGTTATAGACCTACAGTTAATATTATATTATATGTTAGAGGTTATAGACCTACAGTTAATGTTATATTACTCTATATGTTAGAGGTTATAGACCTACAGTTAATATTATATAACTCTACAGGTTAGAGGTTATAGACCTACAGTTAATATTATATTACTCTACAGGTTAGAGGTTATAGACCTACAGTTAATATTATATTACTCTATATGTTAGAGGTTATAGACCTACAGTTAATATTATATTACTCTACAGGTTAGAGGTTATAGACCTACAGTTAATATTATATTATATGTTAGAGGTTATAGACCTACAGTTAATATTATATTACTCTATATGTTAGAGGTTATAGACCTACAGTTAATATTATATTATATGTTAGAGGTTATAGACCTACAGTTAATATTATATTACTCTACAGGTTAGAGGTTATAGACCTACAGTTAATATTATATTATATGTTAGAGGTTATAGACCTACAGTTAATGTTATATTACTCTATATGTTAGAGGTTATAGACCTACAGTTAATATTATATTACTCTATATGTTAGAGGTTATAGACCTACAGTTAATATTATATTATATGTTAGAGGTTATAGACCTACAGTTAATATTATATTACTCTATATGTTAGAGGTTATAGACCTACAGTTAATATTATATAACTCTACAGGTTAGAGGTTATAGACCTACAGTTAATATTATATAACTCTACAGGTTCGAGGTTATAGACCTACAGTTAATATTATATAACTCTACAGGTTAGGGGTTATAGACCTAGAGTTAATATTATATTACTCTACAGGTTAGAGGTTATAGACCTACAGTTAATATTATATAACTCTACAGGTTAGAGGTTATAGACCTACAGTTAATATTATATTATATGTTAGAGGTTATAGACCTACAGTTAATATTATATTATATGTTAGAGGTTATAGACCTACAGTTAATATTATATTACTCTACAGGTTAGAGGTTATAGACCTACAGTTAATATTATATTACTCTATATGTTAGAGGTTATAGACCTACAGTTAATATTATATTACTCTACAGGTTAGGGGTTATAGACCTACAGTTAATATTATATTACTCTATATGTTAGAGGTTATAGACCTACAGTTAATATTATATTACTCTATATGTTAGAGGTTATAGACCTACAGTTAATATTATATTATATGTTAGAGGTTATAGACCTACAGTTAATATTATATTACTCTATATGTTAGAGGTTATAGACCTACAGTTAATATTATATTACTCTACAGGTTAGAGGTTATAGACCTACAGTTAATATTATATTACTCTACAGGTTAGAGGTTATAGACCTACAGTTAATATTATATTATATGTTAGGGGTTATAGACCTACAGTTAATATTATATAACTCTACAGGTTAGAGGTTATAGACCTACAGTTAATATTATATTATATGTTAGGGGTTATAGACCTACAGTTAATATTATATAACTCTACAGGTTAGAGGTTATAGACCTACAGTTAATATTATATTACTCTACAGGTTAGAGGTTATAGACCTATAGTTAATATTATATTACTCTATATGTTAGAGGTTATAGACCTACAGTTAATATTATATTACTCTATATGTTAGAGGTTATAGACCTACAGTTAATATTATATTACTCTACAGGTTAGAGGTTATAGACCTATAGTTAATATTATATTACTCTATATGTTAGAGGTTATAGACCTACAGTTAATATTATATAACTCTATATGTTAGAGGTTATAGACCTACAGTTAATATTATATTATATGTTAGAGGTTATAGACCTACAGTTAATATTATATAACTCTACAGGTTAGAGGTTATAGACCTACAGTTAATATTATATTATATGTTAGGGGTTATAGACCTACAGTTAATATTATATTACTCTACAGGTTAGAGGTTATAGACCTACAGTTAATATTATATTACTCTATATGTTAGAGGTTATAGACCTACAGTTAATATTATATTACTCTACAGGTTAGGGGTTATAGACCTACAGTTAATATTATATTACTCTATATGTTAGAGGTTATAGACCTACAGTTAATATTATATTACTCTATATGTTAGAGGTTATAGACCTATAGTTAATATTATATTACTCTATATGTTAGAGGTTATAGACCTACAGTTAATATTATATTACTCTATATGTTAGAGGTTATAGACCTACAGTTAATATTATATTATATGTTAGAGGTTATAGACCTACAGTTAATATTATATTACTCTACAGGTTAGAGGTTATAGACCTACAGTTAATATTATATTATATGTTAGAGGTTATAGACCTACTGTTAATATTATATTACTCTACAGGTTAGAGGTTATAGACCTACAGTTAATATTATATTACTCTACAGGTTAGAGGTTATAGACCTACAGTTAATATTATATTATATGTTAGGGGTTATAGACCTAGAGTTAATATTATATAACTCTACAGGTTAGAGGTTATAGACCTACAGTTAATATTATATTATATGTTAGAGGTTATAGACCTACAGTTAATATTATATAACTCTACAGGTTAGAGGTTATAGACCTACAGTTAATATTATATTATATGTTAGAGGTTATAGACCTACAGTTAATATTATATTACTCTATATGTTAGAGGTTATAGACCTACAGTTAATATTATATTACTCTATATGTTAGAGGTTATAGACCTACAGTTAATATTATATTACTCTATATGTTAGAGGTTATAGACCTACAGTTAATATTATATTACTCTATATGTTAGAGGTTATAGACCTACAGTTAATATTATATTACTCTATATGTTAGAGGTTATAGACCTACAGTTAATATTATATTACTCTACAGGTTAGAGGTTATAGACCTACAGTTAATATTATATTATATGTTAGAGGTTATAGACCTACAGTTAATATTATATTACTCTATATGTTAGAGGTTATAGACCTACAGTTAATATTATATTACTCTATATGTTAGAGGTTATAGACCTACAGTTAATATTATATTACTCTACAGGTTAGAGGTTATAGACCTACAGTTAATATTATATTACTCTACAGGTTAGAGGTTATAGACCTACAGTTAATATTATATTACTCTACAGGTTAGAGGTTATAGACCTACAGTTAATATTATATTACTCTACAGGTTAGAGGTTATAGACCTACAGTTAATATTATATTACTCTACAGGTTAGAGGTTATAGACCTACAGTTAATATTATATTATATGTTAGAGGTTATAGACCTACAGTTAATATTATATTATATGTTAGAGGTTATAGACCTACAGTTAATGTTATATTACTCTACAGGTTAGAGGTTATAGACCTACAGTTAATATTATATTACTCTACAGGTTAGAGGTTATAGACCTACAGTTAATATTATATTACTCTACAGGTTAGAGGTTATAGACCTACAGTTAATATTATATTACTCTACAGGTTAGAGGTTATAGACCTACAGTTAATATTATATTACTCTACATGTTAGAGGTTATAGACCTACAGTTAATATTATATTACTCTACAGGTTAGAGGTTATAGACCTATAGTTAATATTATATTACTCTACAGGTTAGAGGTTATAGACCTACAGTTAATATTATATTACTCTATATGTTAGAGGTTATAGACCTACAGTTAATATTATATTACTCTACAGGTTAGAGGTTATAGACCTACAGTTAATATTATATTACTCTATATGTTAGAGGTTATAGACCTACAGTTAATATTATATTACTCTATATGTTAGAGGTTATAGACCTACAGTTAATATTATATTATATGTTAGAGGTTATAGACCTACAGTTAATATTATATTACTCTATATGTTAGAGGTTATAGACCTACAGTTAATATTATATTATATGTTAGAGGTTATAGACCTACAGTTAATATTATATTACTCTATATGTTAGAGGTTATAGATCTACAGTTAATATTATATTACTCTACAGGTTAGAGGTTATAGACCTACAGTTAATATTATATTATATGTTAGGGGTTATAGACCTACAGTTAATATTATATTACTCTACAGGTTAGAGGTTATAGACCTACAGTTAATATTATATTACTCTACAGGTTAGAGGTTATAGACCTACAGTTAATATTATATTATATGTTAGAGGTTATAGACCTACAGTTAATATTATATTACTCTATATGTTAGAGGTTATAGACCTACAGTTAATATTATATTACTCTATATGTTAGAGGTTATAGACCTACAGTTAATATTATATTACTCTATATGTTAGGGGTTATAGACCTACTGTTAATATTATATTATATGTTAGGGGTTATAGACCTACAGTTAATATTATATTATATGTTAGAGGTTATAGACCTACAGTTAATATTATATTACTCTATATGTTAGAGGTTATAGACCTACAGTTAATATTATATTACTCTACAGGTTAGAGGTTATAGACCTACAGTTAATATTATATTACTCTACAGGTTAGAGGTTATAGACCTACAGTTAATATTATATTACTCTACAGGTTAGAGGTTATAGACCTACAGTTAATATTATATTATATGTTAGAGGTTATAGACCTACAGTTAATATTATATAACTCTACAGGTTAGAGGTTATAGACCTACAGTTAATATTATATTACTCTATATGTTAGAGGTTATAGACCTACAGTTAATATTATATTATATGTTAGAGGTTATAGACCTACAGTTAATATTATATTACTCTACAGGTTAGAGGTTATAGACCTACAGTTAATATTATATTACTCTATATGTTAGGGGTTATAGACCTACAGTTAATATTATATTACTCTATATGTTAGAGGTTATAGACCTACAGTTAATATTATATTACTCTATATGTTAGGGGTTATAGACCTACTGTTAATATTATATTATATGTTAGGGGTTATAGACCTAGAGTTAATATTATATTACTCTACAGGTTAGGGGTTATAGACCTACTGTTAATATTATATTATATGTTAGGGGTTATAGACCTAGAGTTAATATTATATTATATGTTAGAGGTTATAGACCTACAGTTAATATTATATTACTCTATATGTTAGAGGTTATAGACCTACAGTTAATATTATATTATATGTTAGAGGTTATAGACCTACAGTTAATATTATATTACTCTACAGGTTAGAGGTTATAGACCTACAGTTAATATTATATTACTCTACAGGTTAGAGGTTATAGACCTACAGTTAATATTATATTATATGTTAGAGGTTATAGACCTACAGTTAATATTATATTACTCTATATGTTAGAGGTTATAGACCTACAGTTAATATTATATTACTCTATATGTTAGAGGTTATAGACCTACAGTTAATATTATATTACTCTATATGTTAGAGGTTATAGACCTACAGTTAATATTATATTACTCTACAGGTTAGGGGTTATAGACCTACAGTTAATATTATATTACTCTATATGTTAGAGGTTATAGACCTACAGTTAATATTATATTATATGTTAGGGGTTATAGACCTACAGTTAATATTATATTACTCTATATGTTAGAGGTTATAGACCTACAGTTAATATTATATTACTCTATATGTTAGGGGTTATAGACCTACAGTTAATATTATATTATATGTTAGGGGTTATAGACCTACAGTTAATATTATATTACTCTACAGGTTAGGGGTTATAGACCTACAGTTAATATTATATTACTCTATATGTTAGAGGTTATAGACCTACAGTTAATATTATATTACTCTATATGTTAGAGGTTATAGACCTACAGTTAATATTATATTATATGTTAGAGGTTATAGACCTACAGTTAATATTATATAACTCTACAGGTTAGAGGTTATAGACCTACAGTTAATATTATATTACTCTATATGTTAGAGGTTATAGACCTACAGTTAATATTATATTACTCTATATGTTAGAGGTTATAGACCTACAGTTAATATTATATTATATGTTAGGGGTTATAGACCTACAGTTAATATTATATTACTCTATATGTTAGAGGTTATAGACCTACAGTTAATATTATATTACTCTATATGTTAGGGGTTATAGACCTACTGTTAATATTATATTATATGTTAGGGGTTATAGACCTAGAGTTAATATTATATTACTCTACAGGTTAGGGGTTATAGACCTACTGTTAATATTATATTATATGTTAGGGGTTATAGACCTACAGTTAATATTATATTACTCTACAGGTTAGAGGTTATAGACCTACAGTTAATATTATATTACTCTACAGGTTAGAGGTTATAGACCTACAGTTAATATTATATTACTCTATATGTTAGAGGTTATAGACCTACAGTTAATATTATATTACTCTATATGTTAGAGGTTATAGACCTACAGTTAATATTATATTATATGTTAGAGGTTATAGACCTACAGTTAATATTATATTACTCTACAGGTTAGAGGTTATAGACCTACAGTTAATATTATATTACTCTATATGTTAGAGGTTATAGACCTACAGTTAATATTATATTACTCTACAGGTTAGAGGTTATAGACCTACAGTTAATATTATATTATATGTTAGAGGTTATAGACCTACAGTTAATATTATATTACTCTACAGGTTAGAGGTTATAGACCTACAGTTAATATTATATTACTCTACAGGTTAGAGGTTATAGACCTACAGTTAATATTATATTATATGTTAGAGGTTATAGACCTACAGTTAATATTATATTATATGTTAGAGGTTATAGACCTACAGTTAATATTATATTATATGTTAGAGGTTATAGACCTACAGTTAATATTATATTACTCTATATGTTAGAGGTTATAGACCTACAGTTAATATTATATTACTCTATATGTTAGAGGTTATAGACCTACAGTTAATATTATATTACTCTACAGGTTAGAGGTTATAGACCTACAGTTAATATTATATTACTCTACAGGTTAGAGGTTATAGACCTACAGTTAATATTATATTATATGTTAGAGGTTATAGACCTACAGTTAATATTATATAACTCTACAGGTTAGAGGTTATAGACCTACAGTTAATATTATATTACTCTATATGTTAGAGGTTATAGACCTACAGTTAATATTATATTATATGTTAGGGGTTATAGACCTACAGTTAATATTATATTACTCTATATGTTAGAGGTTATAGACCTACAGTTAATATTATATTATATGTTAGAGGTTATAGACCTACAGTTAATATTATATTATATGTTAGAGGTTATAGACCTACAGTTAATATTATATTACTCTATATGTTAGAGGTTATAGACCTACAGTTAATATTATATTACTCTATATGTTAGAGGTTATAGACCTACAGTTAATATTATATTACTCTACAGGTTAGAGGTTATAGACCTACAGTTAATATTATATTACTTTACAGGTTAGAGGTTATAGACCTACAGTTAATATTATATTACTCTACAGGTTAGAGGTTATAGACCTACAGTTAATATTATATTACTCTATATGTTAGAGGTTATAGACCTACAGTTAATGTTATATTACTCTATATGTTAGAGGTTATAGACCTACAGTTAATGTTATATTATATGTTAGAGGTTATAGACCTACAGTTAATGTTATATTACTCTATATGTTAGAGGTTATAGACCTACAGTTAATGTTATATTATATGTTAGAGGTTATAGACCTACAGTTAATATTATATTATATGTTAGAGGTTATAGACCTACAGTTAATATTATATTACTCTATATGTTAGAGGTTATAGACCTATAGTTAATATTATATTACTCTATATGTTAGAGGTTATAGACCTATAGTTAATATTATATTACTCTATATGTTAGAGGTTATAGACCTATAGTTAATATTATATTACTCTATATGTTAGAGGTTATAGACCTATAGTTAATATTATATTACTCTATATGTTAGAGGTTATAGACCTACAGTTAATATTATATTACTCTATATGTTAGAGGTTATAGACCTACAGTTAATATTATATTACTCTACAGGTTAGAGGTTATAGACCTACAGTTAATATTATATTACTCTACAGGTTAGAGGTTATAGACCTACAGTTAATATTATATTACTCTATATGTTAGAGGTTATAGACCTACAGTTAATGTTATATTACTCTATATGTTAGAGGTTATAGACCTACAGTTAATATTATATTACTCTACAGGTTAGAGGTTATAGACCTACAGTTAATATTATATTACTCTACAGGTTAGAGGTTATAGACCTACAGTTAATATTATATTACTCTACAGGTTAGAGGTTATAGACCTACAGTTAATATTATATTACTCTACAGGTTAGAGGTTATAGACCTACAGTTAATATTATATTACTCTATATGTTAGGGGTTATAGACCTACAGTTAATATTATATTACTCTACAGGTTAGAGGTTATAGACCTACAGTTAATATTATATTACTCTACAGGTTAGAGGTTATAGACCTACAGTTAATATTATATTATATGTTAGAGGTTATAGACCTACAGTTAATATTATATTACTCTATATGTTAGAGGTTATAGACCTACAGTTAATATTATATTACTCTACAGGTTAGAGGTTATAGACCTACAGTTAATATTATATTACTCTATATGTTAGGGGTTATAGACCTACAGTTAATATTATATTATATGTTAGAGGTTATAGACCTACAGTTAATATTATATAACTCTATATGTTAGAGGTTATAGACCTACAGTTAATATTATATTACTCTACAGGTTAGAGGTTATAGACCTACAGTTAATATTATATTACTCTACAGGTTAGAGGTTATAGACCTACAGTTAATATTATATAACTCTATATGTTAGAGGTTATAGACCTACAGTTAATATTATATTACTCTATATGTTAGAGGTTATAGACCTATTGTCAATTTCCAGATTTCAGTTTCTATTCCATTTGTATGGGCACTGCAATGCTGCATCTAATTTCCTGTGTCAACTTTGACCCCTCCCCTTAACAGATCCTGGCCAATCCTGATCACCGCTTCAACACCAGCTCCCTGTATAAGAACGTGACTCTGGTGGCCTGGGACCCTGCTCCGTATGCTGTCAACCTGCACAAGGTGTGTGTGTTTGTGTGTTTGAAGCAGACACTATTCTCTTTCCTTACCTTGCCCACTCTGTCTGAGAAGCCCAGTAACAGCATCTAGCAGGCAATATGTAAAGAACGTCACCCAGCAGAGCCCCAAAGTCCTGTTGAATGGGTGGAGGATGGGCCAAGGTTACGATCAAACAAATCAAATGTTATTTGTCACATACACATGGTTAGCAGATGTTAATGTGAGTGTAGCGAAATGCTGGCGCTTCTAGTTCCGACTATGCAGTAATAACCAACGAGTCATCTAACCTAACAATTCCACAACAACTACCTTATACACACAAGTGTAAAGGGATAAAGAATATGTACATAAAGATATATGAATGAGTGATGGTACAGAACGGCATAGGCAGATACAGTAGATGGTATAGAGTATAGTATATATACATATGAGATGAGTAATGTAGGGTATGTAAATGTAGGGTATATATATGTAAACATAAAAGTGGCATTATTTAAAGTGGCCAGTGATACATTTTTACATCAATTTTTCCAGGATTAAAGTGGCTGGAGTTGAGACAGTATGTTGGCAGCAGCCACTCAATGTTAGTGGTGGCTGTTTAACAGTCTGATGGCCTTGAGATAGAAGCTGTTTTTCAGTCTCTCGGTTCCTGCTTTGATGCACCTGTACTGACCTCGCCTTCTGGATGATAGCGGGGTGAACAGGCAGTGGCTCGGGTGGTTGTTGTCCTTGATGATCTTTATGGCGTTCCAGTGACATCGGGTGGTGTAGGGCAGGTAGTGATTCGTTGTGCAGACCTCACTACCCTCTGGAGAGCCTTACAGTTGTGGGCGGAGCAGTTGCCATACAAGGCAGTGATACAGCCCGACAGGATGCTCTCGATTGTGCATCTCTAAAAGTTTGTGAGTGCTTTTGGTGACAAACCAAATTTCTCCAGCCTCCTGAGGTTGAAGAGGCGCTGCTGCGCCTTCTTCACCACGCTGTCTGTGTGGGTGGACCAATTCAGTTTGTCCGTGATGTGTATGCCGAAGAACTTAACTTTCTACCCTCTCCACTACTGTCCCGTTGATGTGGATAGGGGGGTGCTCTCTCTGCTGTTTCCTAAAGTTTACAATCATCTCCTTTGTTTTAGTTGAAGTTGAGTGTGAGGTTATTTTCCTAACACCATGCTCTGAGGGCCCTCACCTCCTCCCTGTAGGCCGTCTCGTCGTTGTTGGTAATCAACCCTACCACTGTAGTGTTGTCTGCAAACTTGATGATTGAGTTAGAGGCGTGCATGGCCACGCAGTTGTGGGTACACTGTGGGGCCCCCTGTGGGGCCCCAGTGTTGAGGATCAGCGGGGTGGAGATGTTGTTACCTACCCTCACCACCTGGGGGCGGCCCGTCAGGAAGTCCAGTACCCAGTTGCACAGGGCGGGGTCGAGACCCAGGGTCTCGAGCTTGATGATGAGTTTGGAGGGTACTATGGTGTTAAATGCTGAGCTGTAGTCGATGACCAGCATTCTTACATAGGTATTCCTCTTGTCCAGATGGGTTAGGGCAGAGTGCAGTGTGGTTGCGATTGCGTCGTCTGTGGACCTATTGGGGCGGTAAGCAAATTGGAGTGGGTCTAGGGTGTCAGGGAGGGTGGAGGTGATATGGTCCTTGACTAGTCTCTCAAAGCACTTCATGATGACGGAAGTGAGTGCTAGGGGCGATAGTCGTTTAGCTCAGTTACCTTAGCTTTCTTGGGAACAGGAACAATGGTGGCCCTCTTGAAGCATGTGGGAACAGCAGACTGGGATAAGGACACACCAGCCAGCTCTGAGGACGCGGCTGGGGATGCCGTCGGGGCCTGCAGCCTTGCGAGGGTTAACACGTTTAAATGTTTTACTCACGTCGGCTGCAGTGAAGGAGAGTCCACAGGTTTTGGTAGCGGGCCGTGTCAGTGGCACTGTATTGTCCTCAAAGTGAGCAAAGAAGTTGTTTAGTCTGTCTGGGAGCAAGACATCCTGGTCTGCGACTGGGCTGGTTTTCTTTCTGTAATCCATATTTGACTGTAGACCCTGCCACATACCTCTTGTGTCTGAGCCTTTGAATTGCGACTCTACTTTGTCTCTATACTGACAATTAGCTTGTTTGATAGCCTTGCGGAGGGAATAGTTACACTGTTTGTATTCGGTTATGTTTCCGGTCACCTTGCCCTGGTTAAAAGCAGTGGTTCGCGCTTTCAGTTTCGCGCGAATGCTGCCATCAATCCACGGTTTCTGGTTTGGGAATGTTTTAATAGTTGCTGTGGGTACGACATCGCTGATGCACTTGCTAATAAACTCACCGAATCAGCTTATTCGTCAATGTTGTTGTTTGACGCAGTGTGGAACATATCCCAATCCACGTGATCGAAGCCGTCTTGAAGTGTGGAATCAGATTGTTCGGACCAGCGTTGAACAGACCTGAGAGCGGGAGCTTCCTGTTTTAGTCTCTGTCTGTAGGCTGGGAGCAACAAAATGGAGTTGTGGTCAGCTTTTCCAAAAGGAGGGCTGGGGTGGGCCTTATATGCATCACAGAAGTTAGAATAACAATGATCCAGGGTTTTACCAGCCCTGGTAGCACAATCAATATGCTGATAGAATTTATGGAGTCTTGTTTTCAGATTAGCCTTGTTAAAATCCCCAGCTACAATGAATGCAGCCTCAGGATATGTGGTTTCCAGTTTACATAGTCAAATGAAGTTCGTTCAGGGCCGTCGATGTGTCTGCTGACCAGAAGACCGCTTCGTCTGCCCCTTTTACGGCGACGTTGTTTTGGTTCGCCCGGCTGGGATATGATCCATTGTCCTGGGGGTGGGCAAAACACAGGATCAGCGTATTCCTGATCTTATTGATGGTGAGTTGACGTTGCTCTTATATCCAGTAGTTCCTCCCGACTGTATGTAATGAAACCTAAGATGACCTGGGGTACCAATGTAAGAAATAACACATAAAAAACTAGGAACGAGAAGCGAGGCGGCCATCTCTGTCGTCGCCGGATAGTAATGTTAATGAGGACCTGTAGTTGTGAAAGACCACACGTGGACAGGTTAGCCTCGTTGGTCTCTCTAACCCACGGCCTGAAGGGACAGACTGCTACATCATATACCCACACACTCTAATTATTACATGTCAACTTTCTATAACCTGCACTCCTCCTCCTTTCTCCTCTCTCCATTCCCCTCTTTCTTCTCCTCTTTTTCTGTTCTTCTTTTCCTGACACATTGCTTCCCTATTTCCCTCCTCTGCCACCTCTTCTTCCTCTCTTTTATATATTTTACGGTTTCTTCTTTATCGCCACCTACATGTATGTTGACAGTCATAAGGCTGCTAGTTTTAGGTTTCCCCCTTCTCTCTCTCTCCCCTCCTTCACTCTCCCCTCCCTTTCTCTACCTTCTTTCTCTCTCCCCTCCTTCTCTTTCCCTCTCCCCTCCTTCTCTTTCCCTCTCCCCTCCTTCTCTGTCTCCCTTTCCTAATTTCCACCTCCTCCTGTCACCTCCTCTCTTTATTCCATGATTATTATGCCGCAGGACCAATCAGCCCCTCTCTCTGATCCTCCTCTTTCTTCATGTACCCCCCCTCACTTTATCCCTACCTCTCTCTGAGCTGAGGTGATCACTGATTAATAGACTTCATAGGACTCCTGGGTCCAGCAGGTTAATCATCACCCCCCCCCCCCCCCCCCCTATTTCTCCCTCTCCTCTAATAGATTTGAATTATTTAGTCCTTAGGTCTTGTTTGTTATGTCATCACTTCACATCACATGCTTCTCTCTCTCTCTCTCTCTCTCTCTCTCTCTCTCTCTCTCTCTCTCTCTCTCTCTCTCTCTCTCTCTCTCTCTCTCTCTCTCTCTCTCTCTCTCTCTCTCTCTCTCTCTCTCTCTCTCTCTCTCTCTCTCTCTCTCTCTCTCTCTCTCTCTCTCTCTCTCTCTCTCTCTCTCTCTCTCTCTCTCTCTCTCTCTCTCTCTCTCTCTCTCTCTCTCTCTCTCTCTCTCTCTCTCTCTCTCTCTCTCTCTCTCTCTCTCTCTCTCTCTCTCTCTCTCTCTCTCTCTCTCTCTCTCTCTCTCTCTCTCTCTCTCTCTCTCTCTCTCTCTCTCTCTCTCTCTCTCTCTCTCTCTCTCTCTCTCTCTCTCTCTCTCTCTCTCTCTCTCTTCTCTCTCTCATATATTTTACAATGGCTGTTAGACTAATACGCTGTTAATTAAACAGGTGAGAACATAAGTGGAGACGGTTAGCAGGTGTTGCCTGAAATGTTGCAAAACAAACACACAGATCTACTACCTTCAAGGAAGTGTGTGTGTTTAATAGTTTTACCTCAGTAGAGCCCAGACATCAAGCTGTTAACTTGCTGACCCAGTCTCTCTCCATCGCTGTGCTGTCTCTCTCCTTCTCTCTGTCTATGAGAGCTGCCTGCCATTCACCACTCAGCCCTTCTTAATTTAATGAACACTTATCAGCCCACAATTTGTTTAAACATTATTCACACCACTAAAGTCCTCGTAACAACTGTTTTTTCACCCTGCTCCAAATTGGGCTAATTGATAGCTAATACAAGTTTATCATTTTTAAAGGCTAACACAACGTGCCATTTGAACACAGGAGTGATGGTTGCTGATAATTGGCAACTGTGCGCCTATGTAGATATTCCATTAAAAATCAGCCAATAGAAAACCCTTTTGCAATTATGTTAGCACAGCTGAAAACTGTTGTTTTGATTAAAGAAGCAATAAAGCTGGCTTTCTTTAGACTAGTTGAGTATCTGGAGCATCAGCATTTGTGGGTATGATTACAGTACTCAAAATGGCCAGAAATAAAGAACTTTCTTCTGAAACTCGTCAGTCTATTATTGTACTGAGAAATGAAGGCTATTCCATGCGAGAAATTGCCAAGAAACTGAAGCTCTCATACAACGCTGTGTACTACTCCCTTCACTGGCTCTAATCAGAATAGAAAGAGGAGTGGGAGTCCCCGGTGCACAACTGAGCAAGAGGACAAGTACAATTAGACTGTCTAGTTTGAGAAACCGATGCCTCACAAGTCCTCAACTGGCAGCTTCATTAAATAGTACCCGCAAAACATCAGTTTCAACTTCAACAGTGAAGAGGCGACTCCGGGATGCTCAGAGTTCCTCTGTCCAGTGTCTGTGTTATTTTGCCCATCTTAATCTTTAATTTTTAATGGCTAGTCTGAGATATGGCTTTTCTTTGCAACTCTGCCAAGAAGGCCAGCATCCCGGAGTCACCTCTTCAATGTTGACGTTGAGGACACGTTTAAATGTTTTCCTCACGTCGGCCATGTCTAACTCACGTAGTCCTTGTTAGCAGGCCGTGTCGGTGGCACTGTGCTATCCTCAAAGCGGGCAATTTTCTTTTGGCTGGTTTTCTTTTTGTAATCCCTGATTGTCTGTAGACCCTGCCACATACGTCTCGTATCTGAGCCGTTGAATTGCGACTCCACTTTGTCCTTATGCTGACATTTCGATTGTTTGATTGCCTTGCGGAGGGAATAACTACACTGTCATATTTGGATGTGCCAATCCCAGATGTCTCTCTGGAAAGCAACCTTGCTCTAATTTCATCTACCTTGTTATTAAGAGACTGGACGTTAGCGAGTAATATACTCGGAAGCGGTGGGTGGTGTGCACGCCTCCGAAGTCAGACCAGAAGGCCACTCCGTCTACCTCTTCTGCGGCAACGTTGTTTTGGGTCAGACCCTGAAATCAGTTCAAATTCCTTGGATCGTTTGAACAAAGGATCTGCCTAGGGAAGGTCGTATTCCTGGTCGTAGTGCTAGTAAGTTGACGTCGCTCTGATATCCAATACTCCATCACTCTCCTTCTTGGTCAGCCCTTACACAGCCTGGAGGTGTGTTTTGGGTCATTGTCCTGTCGAAAAACAAATAATAGTCCCGCTAAGCACAAACCAAAAGGGACGGCGTATCGCTGCAGAATGCTTTGGTAGCCATGCTGGTTAAGTGTGCCTTGAATTCTAAAATACGTCACTGACAGTGTTCCTAAAAAAGCACACCCAAACCTTAACTCCTCCTCCTTCATGCTTCACGGTGGGAACCACACATGCAGAGATCATCCGTTCACCTACTCTGCGGCTCACAAAGACACGGAGGTTGGAACCAAACATCTCAAATTTAGACTCATCAGACCAAAGGACAGATTTCCAGCGGACTAATGTCCATTGCTTGTGTTTCTTGCCCCAAGCACATCTCTTCTTCTTATTGGTGTCCTTTAGTAGTTTTTTTTGCAGCAATTTGACCATGAAGGCCTGATTCACGTAGTGTCCTATGAACAGTTGATGTTGAGATGTGTCTGTTACTTGAACTCTGTGAAGTATTTATTTGGGCTGCAATTTCTGAGGCTGGTAACTCTAATGAATGTATCCTCTGCAGCAGAGGTAACTGTGAGTCTTCCTTTCCTGTGTTGGTCCTCATGAGAGCCAGCTTCATCATAGCGCTTGATGGTTTTGTGACTGCATTTGAAGAAACTTTCACAGTTCTTGAAAAGTTCCAGTTTGACTGACCTTCATGTCTTAAAGTAATGATGGACTGTCGTTTCTCTTTGCTTATTTTAGCTGTTCTTGCCATAAAATACTTGGTATTTTACCAAATAGGGCTGTCTTCTGTATACCACCCCTACCTTGTCACAACACAACTGATTGGCTAAAATGCATTAAGAATGAAAGAAATTCCACAAATTAACTTTTAACAAGGCACACCTGATAATTTAAATGGATTCCAGGTGTCTACCTCATGAAGCTGGTTGAGAGAATGCCAAGAGTGTGCAAAGCTGTCATCAAGGCAAAGGTGGCTACTTTGAAGAATCTCAAATAAATTTGGATTTGTTTAACACTTTTTTGGTTACTACATGATTCCATGTGTTATTTCATAGTTTTGATGTCTTCACTATTATTCTACAATGTAGAAAATACAAAAAATAAAGAATACCCCTTAAATGAGTAGGTGTGTCCAAACTTGTTGACTGGTCCTATACGTGTGTGTGTGTGTGTGTGTGTGTGTGTGTGTGTGTGTGTGTGTGTTGAAGTCGGTAGTGTACATACACCTTAGCCAAATACATTTAAACTCAGTTGTCACAATTCCTGACATTTAATCTGAGTAAAAATGCCCTGTCTTAGATCAGTTAGGATCACCACTTTATTTTAAGAATGTGAAATGTCAGAATAATAGTAGAGAGAATGATTTATTTCAGCTTTTATTTCTTTCATTACATTCCCAGTGGGTCAGAGGTTTACATACACTCAATTAGTATTTGATAGCATTGCCTTTAAATTGTTTCACTTGGGTCAAATGTTTCGTGTAGCCTTCCACAAGCTTCCCACAATAAGTTGGGTGACTTTTGGCCCATTCCTCCTGAGAGCTGGTGTAACTGAGTCAGGATTGTAGGCCTCCTTGCAGGCTTTTTCAGTTCTGCCCACAAATTTTCTATATAATTGAGGTCAGGGCTTTATGATGGCCACTCCAATACCTTGACTTTGTTATCCATAAGCCATTTTGCCACAACTTTGGAAGTATGCTTGCGGTCATTGTCCATTTGGAAGACCCATTTGCGACCAAGCTTTAACTTTCTGACTGATATATATTTTCCTGCCTCATGATGCCTTCTATTTTGTGAAGTGCACCAGTCCCTACTGCAGCAAAGCATCCCCACAACATGATGCTGCCACCCCCGTGCTTCAAGGTTGGGATGGTGTTCTTCGGCTTGCAAGCCTCCCCCTTTTTCCTCCAAACATAACGATGGTCATTATGGCCAAACAGTTCTATTTTTGTTACATCAGAGCAGGGGACATTTCTCCAAAAAGTAAGATCTTTGTCCCAATGTGCAGTTGCAAACGGTAGTCTGGCTTTTATATGGCGGTTTTGGAGCAGTGGCTTCTTCCTTGCTGAGCGGCCTTTCAGGTTATGTCGATATAGGACTCGTTTTACTGTGGATATAGATACTTTTGTACTTGTTTCCTCCAGCATCTTCACAAGGTAATTTGCTGCTGTTCTGGGATTGATTTGCACTTTTTCTCTCTAGGAGAGAGAACGCGTCTCCTTCCTGAGCGGTATGACGGCTGCGTGGTCCCATGGTGTTTATACTTGCATACAATTGTTTGTACAGATGAACGTAGTACCTTCAGGCAGTTTGAAACTGCTCCCAAGGATGAACCAGACTTGTGGATGTCTCCAATTTTTTTCTGAGGTCTTGGCTGATTTCATTTGATTTTCCCATGATGTCTAGCAAAGAGGCACTGAGTTTGGAGGTAGGCCTTGACATACATCCACAGGTACACCTCCAATTGACTCAAATTATGTCAATTAGCCTATCAGAAGTAGAGGTCGACCGATTGTGATTTTTCAAGTCCGATACCGATTATTGGAGGACCAAAAAAGCCGATAACGATTAATCGTCCGATTTAAAAAATAATAATAATTTTAAAAATGTACTTGTAATAATGGCAATTACAACAATACTGAATGAACACTTATATTAACTTAATATAATACATCATTTAAAATCAATTTAGCCTCAAATAAATAATGAAACATGTTCAATTTGGTTTAAATACTGCAAAAACAAAGTGTTGGAGAAGTAAAAGTGCAATATGTGCCATGTAAAAAAAGCTAACATTTGAGTTTCTTGCTCAGAACATATGAAAGTTGGTGGTTCCTTTTAACATGAGACTTCAATATTCCAAGGTAAGAGGTTTTAGGTTGTAGTTAAATATAGTATGTATAGGACTATTTCTCTCTATACCATTTGTATTCCATATAACTTTGACTATTGGATGTTCTTATTGGCACTATAGTATTGCCAGTGTAACAGTGTAGCTTTCGTCCCTTTCCTCGCCCCTACCTGGGCTCGAACCAGGAACACATCGACAACAGCCACACTCGAAGCAGCGTTACCCATCGCTCCACAAAAGCCGCGGCCCTTGCAGAGCAAGGGGAATAACTACTCCAAGTCTCAGAGCGAGTGACGTTTGAAACGCTATTAGCGCACACCCAGCTAACTAGCTAGCCATTTCACATCGGTTACACCAGCCATTAGACTGATAGGCTTGAAGTCCAAACAGCGATGTGCTTGCGAAGAGCTGCTGGCAAAACGCACGAAAGTGCTGTTTGAATGAATGCTTACGAGCCTGCTGCTGCCCACCATCGCTCAGTCAGACTGCTCTATCAAATCATAGACTTAATTATAACATAATAACACACATAAATACGAGCCTTTGGTCATTAATATGGTCGAATCCGGAAACTATAATTTCGAAAACAAAACGTTTATTATTTCAGTGAAATAAGGACCAGTTCGGTATTTTATCTAACGGGTGACATCGCTAAGTCTAAATATTCTTGTTACATTGCACAGCCTTCAATGTTATGTCATAATTATGTAAAATTCTGGCAAATTAGTTTGCAACGAGCCAGGCTGCCCAAACTGTTGCATATACCCTGACTCTGCGTGCAAGAGAAGTGACACAAGTTCACCTGGTTAATATTGCCTGCTAACCTGGATTTCTTTTAGCTAAATATGCAGGTTTAAAAATATATACTTCTGTGTATTGATTTTAAGAAAGGCATTGGTGTTTATGGTTAGGTACAGTCGTCCAACGATTGTGCTTTTTTCGCAAATGCGCTTTTGTTAAATCATCCCCCAGCGTTGCATCGATTATATGCAACGCAGGACACGCTAGATAAACTAGTAATATCATCAACTAGTGATTATGATTGATTGATTGTTTTTTATAATATAACTTTAATGCTAGCTAGCAACTTACCTTGGCTTCTACTGCATTCACGTAACAGGCAGGCTCCTCGTGGAGTGCAATGAGAGGCAGGTGGTTAGAGCATTGGACTATTTAACTGTACGGTTGCAAGATTGGTGCCCCCGAGCTGACAAGGTGAAAATCTGTCATTCTGCCCCTGAACAAGGCAGTTAACCTGTTATGGCTGCAATCCCGATATCGGGATCGATATGACAACTACCAGTGAAAATAGAGGGCGCCAAATTCAAACCACAGAAATCTCATAAATAAATCTCATAATTACAATTCTTAAATCATTTTAAAGCTATTCTCGTTGTTAATCCCACCAAAGTGTCCGATTTCAAATAGGCAGCGAAAGCACTACTTTTTATTAATTTTACCTTTATTTAACCAGGCAAGTCAGTTAAGAACAAATTCTTATTTTCAATGACGGCCTAGGAACAGTGGGTTAACAGCCTGTTCAGGGGTAGAACAACAGATTTGTACCTTGTCAGCTTGGAGATTTGAACTTGCAACCTTCCGGTCACTAGTCCAACGCCCTAATCACTAGGCTACCCTGCCGCCCTACAAACAGTT